>NW_027281745.1:57500-192500 GCF_046629955.1 Centroberyx affinis
CAAAGGCAAACATATACACCCATCCACCACCCCGACCATAATGCCTGCACTGGCCACCGTTTTATTTCAATGTCACACTACTTCCTGAGTCCCGACTGACAGAAAAAAAAACGTGTTGCAGGCACGAAAGATACTTCCAATTGAAATACATTAGTTTGAAAGTTGTGCTGAGTGTCACGAAAAAAATGGCAAAATCGTGTCCATGTACACGAATCAATAGATTAAATTTTGTGACTATTTCACGAACTGCTGTGAGACCGAGTTGAACAGCTCTTTTCTAAAATGCTATGTTTTCAAAGTTCATCATTCATTATCGAAAATCTAGAAGATCCGTTCTATAAAAGTGTTATGATTTCATCAAGTCTTCTATCCTTTAACGACCACCATTTACTGAGCTGGTGTCTCAAATGTTGGATATCTCAGTTTGTAGTGAAACTGGAACCCTCCTCCCTACCTGCCACAGTGACTCTAGCGGTGGCCTTGACGGTGTTGGCCCCGGCGCTGTGCCTGTTGGAGGCCAGGCAGGTGTAGAGCGCCGGCTTGCTCACGGTCACTTTCAGGACGGACAGGATCACCTCTCCCACCAACGTCTCTTCCACCGACGCACCGGAGATCTGGAGGAAAAAAAAACACGTGGAGGAAAGAGAGAAAGACAGCAGAGACATTGAATCATATGCAAAGAGAAATGACACAAAAAGACTAAATATGTGACCATATTGCTGCATGAGATGGAGATTTTTTTTAACATAAGATGGAGATTGTTTTGAAGTCATCCTCGCCTGGCCTCTAGTTAGTGTGCTTGCTGCAAGCGAAGCAAACTATTATTATCTTGCATGTTATAAAAGCTAAACCACCTTGCATTGACAAAATACTTCACTAGTTCAAGATTCTACCTATCCAGAGAAGAATGTGTGGTAAAAGTAAAATAAAATGTCTGTTATATTTCCCTGGCTCCAGCACAGCAGAGTGAAGCCAGCTATTGGGGCATCACGACCAAAATGTAGGGCACCAAGGCCAAAACCAATGGTTATTAAAATCCTTTTTTCAGTCCTTTTTCCTCAACAAAATAAATATCCTAATAGAAAAATTAAGTGCTGCAGTGTGATACAGCACATATGTAAGATGGCTCAGACTGCAGAGTTAGTTACATGTCCAGTAACACACGATACCATAAGTGTAACCCAGGTTATTTTCTGTAGCTACAAATTACAGATGTCCCCTAAACACCTCACATGCAGAATATCGGTAGACACTACAATTTACCGATGTTCCCTAAACGCCTCATATGCAGGCTACTGCTATAGATAGCGTTTTTGCTGATCTCAACCCAGTTAATTTTGCTATATTCTTCATTACAGCGGCTAATTACCCGCTGTACATTTAAACTGACACTAGTTCTGCTCAAGCACTCATAGCTCTCTCCTTCTTTTAGCGACTTTCTCGCTAATCCCACAGTTGTTTACATGCTTTTCAGATCTGCTAGTTACTTAGCTTAGCAGTTAGCGATAGCTTCTCTCTCTCCCTCTCAGTTTAATTAATAATTAGCTGTTAATGTTTACGTTAACGTTACACATACAGTACTGTGCAAAAGTCTTAGGCACCCTAGATTTTTTATATAAATTTCTTAGAAGTCTTAGATGTTTATTTGTTTTCTGCATTAGTGTGTAAGTAGACTGCTGTTTACTGTAAATTTTTGATATTCAGAAACTTTTAATTTCATTAGTTTTGAAAGCATCTCCGCTTCATGGATTTCTTTGATATATGCCTAAGACTTTTGCACAGTACTGTATATTTGCGGGAGTGGGAGAAATCTCACGCTACTGTTGCTGTCCAGCGTGATGACGGAGACACTGGGAAAGGTGAGTTTGTTTATTTGCTGCGTCGCATGTAGTTTTAAATGAGGAAATCCGCAACTTTCTTTTAAGGGCACAACAGCCAGTTCAGAGCAGGGCATGCCAAACTGGCCGTGTGGATAGTTAATTTTAGAAGGGGCATTACAGGCACACTCCGGGGCATCCACGGCACGGGCCGTTTGGCCGTGGTGTAATTCCTGCCCTGTCAGCGATGGAGGAGATTGCAGCAACCTTTCGTTTTTCTTCTCCATTTTGGTTTCTGGCACTCTGGATGTGTTACACTGCGAGTGTGAAGCACAGTTTGAAAACCGCTTTGAGTGTCCAGAGCGTCAGACTGAGACTCATCTGTAGAAATACGATTTGAATCACATTTCAATCCACGTACAAATGTGGCTTAAATCTGATTTGCAAAAATCTGTTTCCATGTGTTTTTTTGCTGTTCACACTTGATAAAATCAATCTGTCTGGCTGGTTGCAGACTGGGCATTATTCACTTTTCCACCGGAGGGGGAAAACAGACTTGAAGAGCGGTGTGAAAACACTTGCACCACAGTGGAGCGAGGAGAACAGTAGAACATGAGGATCTCCCGTCCCAAACTTTCATCATGACCTCCAAGTAAAATAAAGTGTCTGTCATCATGTGTAATTGTGTGTAAACTGTCAGTCTGTGCTGACTTGATGTTCTCACAGGTGCTGAATGGATCAAATTGTGCGCATTTGTGTGTGTGTGGCATCAATAAAGCTACCTGTCATCATTTAAATGATTTAAAGATTCCTTGATTTTCACACGGCTGCGGAGTGGATAAAGATGCGTGTGTGTGTGTGTGTGCTTGTGTGTGTGTACGTGCGTCTGTGTGAGAGAGAGAGAGAGAGTCTTTGATGTTTGTGTGAATGTGTAAAAAATAAAAATTCCTTGATGTTCCCGCCGATATACAGTGGATATTTCTGTATTCACACTCATAACATACACACATATATCTGTGAGAGTGTGTGTGTGTGTGTGTGTGTGTGTGTGTGTGAGAATCAGCCGGGGTGCTGATGTGTCTATATTTGAAGGTGTGTCTGACACCGCCTGTTTTTAGAATGAGCTTCATCCGGCTCCAGTGAAATTAATGACCTCAACTAGCTGCCAGAAAACCAGCTCCCACAGTCATTTTAATCAGCACACACACACACACACACACACACACACACACACACACCCCTCCCAACACTAAGCATACAGTATTTACACTCTCTTTCTCGCTCTCTCTCTCTCTTTCTCTCCTCTAACATTATTTATGTCTGTATTGCTTGTCCTTTATCCCTGTCTCCTGCACTTTTAGTTAAAGCACACACACACACACACACACACACAGACACACACACACACTAACAAACAGATGGTCTAGCGGTGTGAGTATTTACAACCATTACGGGCCTGTAATCACATTGTAGCACCCAAGTCTATTAAATACCCAGACATTTACAGAGCAGCAGCATGTCTGTGCTCGGTGGCACGCATAAAAATGTCTGCTGCCTTGTTAGAAAGCGTCCAGTTAAACTATATTAGGCTGGTCGAGCCATTTAATCTTAAAAACACTTTTCATGCACCAAGTACATTAAAAAAGATAATACAAATAAATCCATCTTAAAGAATGAATTTTATGATTATATATTACACTATACCATGTCATATATATTTGGGATGGGATGTATATAAAAGGGAGGAGAAGTACTGCACCAGCAAAAGCCAAAAAATGTCTTATATTTGGTGTGTATAGGTACGAAAAATCATAGAAACAGTCAACACACAAAAGTCATACAAAAAACCATGAGTGCCTAACCCTAACCCTTAGACTGGGCATTAACTGGTATTACTTTAATATCATGTATTGCTGTTAACATAGGCTTAATTTACCATGTTTACTTATTTACAAATATAGTGTCCTCTACCTCTGCTGTATTGTTTGTTTTCTTTTTTGTTATTTTGTGGAATCTACCTATACAATTAACAGAGTCAGCTGACTGATTGACTGCACCTGTGCCATGGCCTTGTCCATTTATATGCTTCCAAACCAGGAGCCTGTAGCAGCACTGATGGAAGTTGCTTCGCTTTTATCCTCACATTGTGCACTGAGCACTTTTTTCACTTAAGTATGGAATACTTTAGTACTAACCCTGCAGTTAGTATTACACTGACCATGTATATAAAAGGCACAATGATATTTTTTTTATCTATATGTACTGGTATGTCTAGGCATTTGCATGTGTTATGCACACCAATATCTATCTACGCACAATCACAACCCATAATTTGTCTGTCAGCCTCACACTTTTGTTTTTCCCTTTTTTGTATTGTCTATTTGTTTACTTGTCCTTTTTTTTATTTTGACATATGTCTGGACGTCTATTGTTAAACTGCAAAATAAAGTAGGTAAAAAATTGTGATGGGGAGACTTAATTTCAAATACAGCTTTATTCGTTTCAAGAGTTTGTTTTTTTAATAGAAGTGACACTATCTTAAAGGTAGATCACACTAATTGTTTTAAGATTATGTAAGATCTATGTAAGCGAACTACAGAAAACAGAAAAGAAAACATGGAATTACATCACACCATTGGCACATTTTTCTTTAATAAAAGGAACTGATATTAAAAATTAAATTAACTGTTTATATTATTTCAATTCTTAACCTCGATCTGAATCACCTCTATCTCCTTTAAACTATCTATGACAAAATTAACTGGAAGCTGTTTTAGTAGCGATTTTCCAAACAGTTCCTTTGCGGTTGGAGCATCATAACCTGAGTTCATGCACAGCACATGTAATAAAAATTAAGTCATTCTAAATCGCCATTACATACACTCATTACACATATGTTGGAAATAGAGCTACATGTGAGACTGTCGAAGGCTTGTGTTCATTTGAATATTTGTAAACATGGGAGTAAAATAGACTCATATTTTGAGCTATAAGTGCTCTCCAAAGGGAACATGTGTTTCATCTACTAGTTAAAATCTTCAATAACATGTATGAATATGAGTTTCATCTTTAAAACTGCACCACACTGTCTCGCCTCAGTCATATTTTCTATCATCAGACAATTAACTCACCCCACATCAGTCACCACAACACAGACTTTTAAAAATGTAATTTTCAACACATCTGTGGGTCTAGTTTGAGAAAACATGCATGCTTTACTGTTTAAAACAACATAATGAAAACCTTTTGTTTTTACTTTATTGGGGCAGAGAGAAGCTGAGAATGAGAGAGTGTAGAGTCGATACAGTAGAGGTTTCTTGCAGGTTAAAAGCACATGGGGTTGACAGAGGTCGGGGGTTTAAACCGCTTCACAAACCCCAAGCAACAACTGTGACCTTTTAAAAAGAAAAAAAGGTGCAAGTGCCTGACAGAGTGTGTAAACAAACCTGAGACTGCATCACTGTGTCCGGGCCTCGTTCTGCTTTTACTAGGAAGAATTACACTGAGGAACTAAAATTAGCTTCCACATCAGACAAAATCGAATTAGCTTACAGCATTGTTCTTTTTTGGTCTGTTTCAGATTTTTGTGTAATTCGTCCATCTCAAGGATACAGTCTGGGCAAGTGGAGAACTTTCCAAATATCCTTTTTTAGTTCTTTGGGAAGTACTGTATGTCACTCGCACTTTGAGACAAGGCTACTTGCAGTGATATTGAGTCATGAATAATATCTCTCAGCAAATGCAACAGCTTAGTCTTTGAGTATTGCATGTGTTTACAGAGGCAAGGGTCTTAAAAACCAAAATATCACAATTCTGGATTGTGTTAAAATATAAATATTTAATAGGAAGCTCTGGACCTATGCTGAAACTTTGGCAAACTCATTACATTAAGCTTAAAAACGGGGCAATCCAACCAGAAGCACATGGTTACAAGCCACTTCCAACACACACACACTCACACACACACACACCAGGTCACTGCAAAGTAACGGTAGCCAGCTGAGATGAAGGGTATAGCTGAGGCGCTCTCTCTTCACACTTCACTATTGACACTCAGCCACTCATCTTACACTCATCTTGCACACACACACACACACACACACACACACACACACACACACACACACACACCCTGCAGCTTAAGCTTAACAGTGCCTTCACACTGTGTAGACTCTTGAGGACTGACTACTGTCATGTCAGCCTCCTAGTGGTGATTACAAGCAGACATGGCTGCAGGGAGTCCACTAATGTCAGCAGTCCAAGGTGACAAAAATCCAAATGATCAGTTATATTCACATTAATACAATCAACTCCACTTGTGCAAATTGTGACACATCACAGCTCTTCTTCTACTTATTCTAAACAAACTGGAAACATAAAAATGCATCCTGTGCAGCAGAGGATTTTTCCCAGGAAAGAGCTACCAGACACCGGCTGTTTAGAACAGACAATAGAAAATCTGGATATAGGTTGAATCACTAATGTATGGTATCAATCAGCCGTAGAGAGTAGTAAAACGGAAATGTATTTATATGAGAAAGTTGCAGATTGTTACTTTAAATTCATGAATAAAGATGATTTTGGATTTAAACACATGAATGCTTCCAAGTTCTAGCAATGTGCTGTCAGCCTGTTGTTCTGCTTCTCCTGGCATCTAGCGAAACAATTTATTGTGATAAGATAGAATGGCAATAAAACTTTTAGCTTTGGAGGTGAATAGATCTGCTTTAATGTGCTCTGTTTCTGTACACAATGAGCACAAGCTACCAATCAGGAAGTATGTAAATCCAAAACATAGAAAAGAAGCTTCCCACACTAGAAGATGACTGGAATCGCATAAGTGAGAATTGTTATTGCTTATAGGCAAGTCAAAGTCAAGTTTTTTTTCTATGTTTGGTGTTGCATTTAGTGATCCACGCTAAGTTAAGTGTTGAGCGCAGTGTTATTTTTGTTTTTCAGAGTATGTAAATCCTCCCTACATTATCTGTAAGCAGGTGGTAGGTGGGGTGGTGGAGGGAGACTGAAAGCAGCAGAATTTTAATAGCAGGCAGCAACACAGCAGCTAAATTCACACCAGTAGACTACATGGAGTCAGACTGGGGGAGCACCAGCACAGTTTAAATAGTCGGCCCTTTGACTGCAGACTGACAGAGGTTCCTAACTCAAATTATGTTACTCATTATCGTTTCTTTAGATCAAGTGGGAATTATAATGGAAACACTCAAAAATTCTGGTTATTTTCTTAAATCTGGTGGGATCGATAACACCAACGAGGATTAGCTTGGCTGTGGGAATATTTTGTTCCAAATTGTGATTTCCACCATTTGAAAAAAGTGGCATCTATCCTTACAAAATGTTTGATACCATAAAAATCTTTTAATGGCAGGTAACTTAAGTATGTGGTTGATAAATCTCTTCTAGCCTGGATCCTCTGGATTTTAGATATCCTGAATCACAAAAAATGTTTTGTATGTTTTATATATATTATATATATACGTGTGTGTGTGTGTGTGTGTGTGTGTATTTAAATATGTAATATCTATATTAGGGTTTAACCCAGGGTTTTTGAAGGTCGATACCAATATTTTTGGCTGGACCGCAACAGCGGGGCCAGCCCTACAAACGCAAATGTCTGTCACTCACTGACTGACTGAGTGATCAAGTTACACCATTGGTCGGCCGTGGCACGTGGCACATCATAGGATCACAGAGCCAGAAATGTAAGTTTTGTTTTCTCCGCCGTCTAGTTTCTCCGCTGAGATCAGGAGCCCGTTTCTCCCACACAGTAAGCAGGCTGACCAATATCATGCATGTAAGCTGAAGCTAAAGTAGAATCTATACAATTATATCATATCACTGTTTATGTCGATGCATATGCGCGAGCTCAGTCCACCTGAAATCCTCTGTTCTGTCGGGGGAGAGAGAGACACAAACAAGCATGGAGGTTTCATCACGCCAAGGGCTTATTGCCGACCTTCCCGAAGTTTCCCGGGGCCACGGTTCCGGCCAGTGCCACTAGCTGGGCGCCGGTTTGTTCCCGGTTATCCAGCCGAGATTTCGGCCGGGGTCCCGATGACGATACGTCACCGGGTGTCCGGCAAACAGCGTTTTCGGCACCGACGGGTAACAGAGCGCCTGGCACTTGGATCGGCAGGATCAATGCGGGCCGTGGGCGCGGTGGAGAGGACAGCGGCGGAGAGAGAGACGGGACGCGCTGGAACTGAGATCAGTATGGATGTATGGACTATTATTCTGTATTAGCAGTCTACAGCGGAGTTAGTTACACCATTGGTCGGCCGTGGCACGCGGCACATCCATACACGGTCCAGCCATATACTAGGTTTTGACCTAGTCTTGTTGTATTGAAGCTGCCGATAGCATGATTCTGTGCTGTTATTCAATATCTTTACATTTTTTCATTTTCATGCCAAAACAAATCAAGTCTTCAGTGTTTCCCCCAGAATTTCCTTCTCATCAGGGTGTAAAAGCCTCTGAAGCAGCATTCAGAGCATCATGTGACACTAAAACTCTCCACTGAAACCAGACTGATGCAATTATTTTAGTGTCAGCAGCTCTTTAAGGCAGAGAGAAACCACACCTGTTCACTGGAAGATAAACTCTGGGGGACATTACTGCCTTTAAATGAAGAATTAATTTACAAAAACATTATTAAACAATTAAATGAATATATAAAATGTTCCAAGAAAATACAGTTTCATTGCAGGTTTTACAAATGTTTTTCTGTATCCGCGGTCAGGGAGGAACCTCCATCATATCGGCAGTATTGGCTGATATTGAATATTTATTAAAATATCAGCCCCTATATATTGGTTTAACCCTAATGTAAATATATATACAGTATATATATACTTTATATACTGTACATTCTTCACAGCTGCTCTGTAGATTTGTGATTCTCTGAACTCATTTGTTACTAGTATTTTTTGCTTTGTCAGCTGCAGGCCAGCTGACCACCAAGTCACTCACATCAGCCCATCACTGACTTTCAGAATGTGAATCATGTTGACTAGACTCTTATAGAAAATGATTTACTTAACGCTTTCTGAATTTACATCAGTCATATGCATTTGCTGTTCCATGCACATTTTAAACATCCATTTCTATATCTGACTAATTCCCTTAGACTAAAGTGTTAATCATGATGACTTTACTCATATATTACAACCTGCTGACTTGGCTCTCTCTCTAAATCTATTTCAGTTATAATGTCACTTGTTTAACATATTCATTAGTAACTCCCTCCATGTCTCCTGTAATTATTTTTCTGGATCTATTTTATCAAACTCCATCAGCATTCTCTCAATCTGTAACAGTTACATTTTATTTAATATACTCCTGGAAGTCTTGTGTAATTATCCTCTATTGAAATATATTACAGCAACCCTTGCGACATCACTCAAAAATGATACTGTATGAGATTATTATTCTTCGTTGCCATTGGAGGAAAACATCAAGGAGGGAAAAGTCAACTTTTCGTAATGGAAAATAAAAAAAAAAAACATAAGATTACTGAATTTATTTGTGATCCCGCTATGGAAGAGGATTAGGGTCACATGACATTTTTTTTGAGTTCTGAGTTTAATAAAGAAAAAAGTCAGAATTCCGAGTTCTGACTTTTATTCTCAGAATTCTGACTTTATTCTCAGAATCTCAGAAGTCTGACTTTAATCTCAGAATTCCGACTTTAATCTCAGAATTCCGACTTTTTTCTCAAAATTCTGACTTTAATCTCAGAATTCCGACTTTAATCTCAGAATTCTAATTGTCAGAACTCAAATACATATATCCTCTTCCGCACCTCCCAGCTTAAATCCCTTTTAGTTTTTTACTCTTTATTTGAGACAGTAAAAAGGCTGAGAGGGAGACATTTAGGGCTGGGTATCGGTACTCGATACTTTTAAGGTATCAACCGAAATAACCCAGTACCAAGTAGTATCGAAACTTCTCCAGACAAATGATACCTGCATTCGATACTTTTTGTACACAGATCTAGAAAAAAATGCCTATTTGTATGGTTTTGCTCGCAGCCAATCACCGCAAGCGTTCTTCGATTTAATGCGGTGTGTGTGACGGAGTTGGCAGTTCAGCGTGCCGAGATGCCACCAAAACGTTAAAAAAAAAGGTATTGAATGAAGTACTCTATTGGTATCGGTATCACTTTAAGGGTACTGGTATTAGAGACAGGGAAGAGACAGGGAAGACACAGGAGAAAAGGTTCAGACCCACAGGGTTACATAGCGGCATACTTGACATCAAACTTGGTGATACGAGGTTTTCCTTTGACAACATCATCACATCGGCCCCTTTATAAAGACCCAATTAAAGCTGATAACCCGGTGTATTATTAGCTAAATAGACAGCTATCTGCGCTATCGTCTGCCTTCATAATGAGAATTCCCTCTCTGTTTATATCACTGATCCCACAGCTCAGCATCCAGGACATTAGCTGGTGTGTGTGTGTGTCTGTATGCGTGTGTGTTTGTGAGAGAGAGAGACAGAGTGTGCTTACTTGTATGTGTGTATTTCTATGTGTGTGTGTGTGTTCCTAGTGTGTGTGTGCATTCCTGTGCTTGCCCATGCCCATGTATGTGTTCAGTCATTAGCTTGGGAGGAATGGTGCTAATCGTTTTGTTGACCGAGACACATGGACATCAGAAAGAGGCTGTGGTACCAGAGCCATACAGGCACAGAGTCGCAAACATTACTGGTGTTTTGTTTTTGTTTTTGTTTTTTTTCCAAGTACAGATGAAACTGACATGGTTGGTAAGTATCAGTCATACAATTTGTTTATTTGTGAATTTATTCACTTATTTATGTTACCTATCCTCATGTGATGTCCGCTTCGAAATATGAAAGTATGTAAGGGACTTCTATGGTCGCAGGGTGGGGGATGGGGAAGATATTGTTCATTTTGAAATATGAAATATGAAAATAACTTCAAATAGATTTGGTCCCCCCCCAAAAAAAAACATTGCTGGTGTCTCAAAAGAAAATAATCTCATTTATCTGACACTCTTTAGGAATAAAGCTTCTGTAGAATGAACCGATTGGGACACAGGACTGTATAGGGGTTTTGCAGTTGTGTAACAAATCTCCCAGCAGCCATGTGTATTGGAGAATTGTCCGTAAATAATGACTAAATACACAACTACCAGACTACAAAAAGAGAGCTTCCTGAAAGAGATTGTTGTGGTGTGGGTGTAGGTCAATTCAGTAATGTTATATCCTAAGCCAATGAATCATCTGATAAGGTTTGTTTCTAAATTTAGGCGACACAGTAAACTGTCTTGACTTCTCTGTACTCCAGAACAGCCTGAGCTCGAGAAGAGTTCAGATGAACCCAACAGGCAGCTGTTCTTTGGCTTTGTTAGCAAGCTGAGTAGCTGGCAGGCTAACTTAGCCAGCGGGGTCTCATTAAAAAGTCGTGAAATGAGCGCAGACTCTGAAAAGCAGATTAATGTGCTGTGGATACAAATTAGTGCTGGGCGATAATTCAATATTATCGTTTATTGTCTTTCAGTGGAATCATATTGAATTGTTTATAGTTGTGTCTCCTTCATGTAACCGTTTTGTGTTGGGAACATGGAATTTTAACACTTTTTTGACACAACCACCAATACGTAATTTGGTGTTAACAAGTTGATTTCACGTATTTGTATGAGATCAATTTAGTGAAGCAACCAATGTTAATATTAACATGCAACTACAACCCATTACTAAGCCGACATTATCTAAACACAAAATCAATCAGATGGATCGGTGGTGCAATGATCAGTTCCCAGTCAAAAACAGCAGAGAAATTGACCATGTCTATTGAATGAGATTGTCAAGTTGTAGGTTCTATTGAATGAGATTGTCAAGTTGTAGGTGTAGTGCAAGACGTTCACAACAGTTGTGTCCTAGAGCTGAGGACCTCCAATATGGCCGCCAGACGGTGTGTTATTGAAACTCAAAGCAGAAAATAATTTAAAAAAAATTTAAAATAATAAAAAAAAAAGTGAAATGTGTATGTACACCGACTTTTAAATGCCTTGTTGAATCTAATTTTGCGTCTAAGTGGGGAAGCAGGGTGGTGGAGTGAGTAGAGTCAGACCGAGGTTCAACCTGCCATGTTGGAGAGCAGCCGCTCAGCCGACTGTGACCTCTGACCTCCCTCTGGAGAGGTTCCACCATTGGGGATCAATAACATATGAAAGATTACTCTAATAATAACTAGAAGAAGAGAAATTACCTTCACAAAGTGCACTAAAACAACCAAAATCTTAAAGACAACGTATAGTAAATGATGAATGGAGTAAAATCTCACACAATAATTTGCAGTTGTCTGCATATATCAGATAATTTTTAATCTCATCTCATTTCATCTCAATCTCCATGAGGTATGAGGATTATATAAATTAAGTTTCATTTCCGTACTAAATGCAGTATTTAATGCAGGTTGCCTTCTCTGTTCATCTAGTCTCTTCATTGTCACAACTCAGTCGTTATGTAAGGCTCTGCAGCTGACAATGTGCCACAATGCGTCTGATGTCAGCTATGTGTTGAAATGCCTCTGATGCTGGCTGTGCTGACTGACATTTGAGCTGAACTCGACTCGTGAGCGAGACTCGAATATTCCTGCTGAGGTCACCGGCATGAGGCAGAGAGAGAGAGAGAGAGAGAGAGAGAGAGAGAGAGAGAGAGAGGGATGGATGGATGGATGGATGGATGGATAGATGCCCACACGCACGTACATCACCTTGCTTAATTTCATCCAAAAATTGCTGAACATTTATTCATTTGTATTACCATTACCAAAGTTTATTTTGGTATTTTTTTTAGCTCAGCTCATTTTTTTAGCTCAGCTCATTCATAAAAGTTTATGTACGCACGGTGCATTTTCATAAAAATTGTCAAATTGAAAGATGCAAAATTTCGGCTATCAGCAGCTTTAATACAAACACAAAAATATCAGTATCGGCCTTCAAAAAACCCATTTCGGTTGAATCCTATAACACGCACACACACACACACACACACACACTGAACCTGACTACTCACAGTATTTCCATTTTCCAGCCAGGTGATGGTGGGGATGGGGTTTCCTGTGGCGTTGCACTCGAGGGAAACCTGGCTGCCGTACGCTACCCTCTTCTCCTTAGGAACCCGCAGGATTCGCGCCGGAGCTGGAAACACACACCAGGAGCACACACACACACACACACACACACACATAAATGTACATCCAAAAATCCTGCTTCATCCCTCCATCAATGCCACCAAACAAACAAAATTTGATATGAAGACACTGAAATTCTTCTACTTGACTGCCTCTGCACTCTGAAACCTCTGGTACATGTGTGTGTGTGTGTGTGTGTGTGTGTGTGTGTGTGTGTGTGTGTGTTTGTGATGCATATGCAAAGAAACACATTCCTCATTACACTGTGTGTTATGTGGAAACTTACTATAAAAGTCTCTTCCACCCTGCCGGTCCATCATTACAAACACATATTGTGTGGTCAAGCTATGTTCAAACCCACAGAACTTTACTTTAAATTCTAGTCAAGATCCCAAGATTTCCAAAGATATCAAATATGTCAATTACAGGGAAATGTGTATAAAATGATGCACAAGACATTTAGATTTTTTCCATTTAATGTAATGGTGCAGCCATAAAAAATGGCGCCTTGGGTTTGAATATTTCACTCAATTTGCGTCCTTTAGCTTCAATGAAGCATTGGAATGAGCAGACACAGAATATGTGATATTTCCATGCAGTATAGAAAAAATGTTGCTCTTTTTTTATTTCAAGGGGAAAATCAGGGTTTAAGGGTTAAAAAATAGAAACCAGTGAACTTAGACTGCTAGCCTTTCTAAAAACACCCTTGATGCATTTATCCTGTATCTATCCTACAGTAGTACTAGACAGTAGCAGTCTGCTCAAGGCATTTATCCTGCATTTAGGTTGCATTGGTACTACAGACACTTCTTTCTTGATTGTTGTACAACAGAAGCAAACAGCTCCTCCAGCAAATATGGAATAAAAAGAACTTATGCCACATCTGTAAGCTCCATCATGATTTATTTATATATTTATCTGCATTGTCCCAACAGGATTGTTTCTTTGAAGACATACTGTACCTACAACCATGTATTCACACATAAAAACTTTAACATGGCACAACAGTAACATTATTGAACATAGTTAAGAGGTAGGTAGGGAAAGCAGGTAAAATACACACCCTGCACCTCGATGGTGACCGGCTTTGAAAAGGCGAAGCCGAAGCTGTTTCTGGCCACACAGCGATACTGTCCTGCATCCTCCTTCTGGATGTTGTGGATCTTCAACGCACCGTAGTCGAGAATGCTGACGCGGTCGCTGACCTGAGAGACAAGACGCTTAGTTAGAATCACTCAATTTTTAGAGATAAAATAAACTTTTTTATATTTATAAACTATTTTATAAGCAAACATCTTAAAGATCCAGTGCAATGATTTCAACTCAGTCAGGGAAAGTTTGATGTTGATTTCAAAAATAATGAGCATCATTTTCTTTCAGTTTTTGATAGATGGACTCCTGACTTCAATACAAACCCATAACGTGCTTAACGTCCATGCCAGTAGTCAGTATGAGATTTATGTCAACATAATATGTCATTTTTTTTAAATGGTAGATATCTCATTTTGGAACAATATATAGTCATATTTGTTGAAATAAAAATGGGACACCTTGATAAGTTCATCATCTTTGAGCCAGGTGACATCCGGTTTGGGGTTGCCGAGGGTAACACAGGGTAACACCGCTTTGGATTCAATCAGGAGGGTCACATTGGTGGGATGGCGTTTAATCTGAGGCTCTGATGGAGAGAGAGAGAGAGAGAGAGAGAGAGAGAGAGAGAGAGAGAGAGAAATGATGAACAAAACACAGCACAGTATTTTAGCTTTTCTAGCAGTGTGTGTCTGTTTTTAAGAGATAATTAAATGTTTATCTCACAGTGAAATATGTTTTTTATTCACAAATGGGAGATGACCTCTCAAAAGCCAGTTTTTGTGGTTTTAGTGCTACTTATCTATGTATACAGCTTGATGAGCTTACTCTCTAACCCTAAAGCTATCAAAACCTGCAACATTTGGCACATTTTCTTAAACTATGGATGTGTCCCTTGAAAGCCATTTGTTCTCTAAACCCCTGGTAAAATACTATTCATAGTATTCCCATGATGTAACATGCATTTCCTTCCAATATGGTGCTTTACCATATACACAGCTCATTGGCTGTGGCTGTCATTCAAAAGTTTGGACACACCTGATTAAATGTTCTATGTTTTTCATTCTCTTAAAGCCATTTTGATCTAAAGGCTTCTGCTTAAATGCCTGAAAATAGTTTCTTAGACAAATATAAACAGTGAAGTTGATTCTATGTATGAATTTCTTTCCAAAGCCTTTGCCTTTCCATCAAGGCAAAGGGCGGCTACTTTAAAGAATCTAAAATATAAGATGATTTGTTTAACACTTTTTTGGTCACTGTATAATTCAATTTGTGTTATTTCATGGTTTTGAAGTCTTTACTATTATTCTAAAATGTGGAAAATAGTGTGTGTGTCTAAACTTTTGACTGGCAGTTTAGTTTCCTCCAAAAACCTGAACTGGAGACCCAGACTGGACTAGAGGGAGGACTCAGACGTACTCATCTTGAGCTGCAGCGCCCCGCAGCTCTTGGCCGGCTCTCCGATGCCGTTGTTGGCGAGGCAGCAGTACTCTCCGTTGTCCGTCTCTCTAACATGAGGGATGATCAGCATCTGACCCTGCTCTCTGGTGAGGTACCGCGGGTCGTAGTACCTGGTGGGAGGAAAGAAAGGGGAGGGGCAGAAGGTGAGAAGAACTGACAAAAAAAAAAAAGTTTGGACACACCACATTGTTCTTTATTTTTACTATTTTCCACATTTTAGAATAGTAGGAAAGACATCAGAACTATGAAATAACACAAATGGAATTATGCAATGACCAAAATATGTGTTAGATGTAAGCAGAAAATCCAAGCTCCGCCCACACTGTTTGATTGACAGGTGATCTCTGGGAAGTGCAGTGCAGAAACACCACAGCAGTGAGTGCTTAGCAACAAAGATGGAGGAATGTAGGATGAAAATATAAAAGGATGAAAAAAATGACAAAAAACAACAATAATCATTTTTTTGCTAAAACTTTGGTGTATTCGTTCAAGTAAACATGATGATTAGACTTAAAAGAGATGAGATGGTGAGTACAGTGACATGAAAGAGGTTGCAGGTGTACTCTTACATGATTGGGTAGTTGTTCCTGGTCCAGGTGATGTCAGCAGGGGGGCGGGACTCCACCTCACAGATGAAGGTGGCATTGTGATCCAGCAGGACATCGACTGTCTCTAATAAGGTGATGATGCGTGGGGCTGGAGGAGGAATACAGGAGAAGAGAACAGGAAGAGTTTCATGAACAAATGAGAAATCCACCATTTGGAATAAGTGACACCTTCTCTTACAAAATGATTGCTAGCACACAAATGAAACAGATTATGGTATGTTTTTTTAAAGGATTGCAGGTAATTACAGTGTTGTCGTTAGGGTTAGACAATTAGTTACAAAATAATATAATGATGTTTTTCCAAAATGGAGATGTAGCATTTAGGAAAACAATGTTTCACACTATTGTTGTCTTTGTACTTGTCATTGTCTTCATTATTATCATTATCGCCATAACTACCATCAATAGCATCATTAACATTATAATCTCTACCATCATCGTCATATAATCATCATAATCGATCGAACCTCCAAAAAAGAAGATGGAGGATGATAAGAAGAAGAAGAAAGAGGAGGGGGAGGAGGAGGAGAAAGAGGAGAAGAAGAAGGACAAGAAGAAGAAGGAGGAGGAGGACAAGAAGAAGAAGAAACAGGAGGAGGAGGAGAAAGAGAAGGAGGAGGACAAAAAAAAGAAGGAGGAGGAGGAAATTTACTCCATCTATTCAGAGGTTCGTTCACAAGTTCAGCACCCTTTGCAGAGATCATGAAGGAATAAGAAATAAAAATGAAATAATAATAATAATGAAACCGTATTAAGGGAGCTGCTCTCTTCGGCCAGCACATCAAAGTTTGACCATCAAATGAACTGCAGGCCAGAAAAACATCAGCTTCAACTGGAATGACCTAAGCTATTAACATCTAAGAAGTCCAATCCAAATAAACAGGGACATAAACTATAACAGAAAGTCATTTGTCTCTGTTTATCTGTCTCTGTGGACGTGACAGAACTGTTTGCTGCTATGTGCAGAATGTGTCACTCGTCTCTTTTGGACTCGTAGGCATGTTTACTGGAAGTGTCGTCTGTGTACAGCGCTTCCTAATGACAGCTAAAGAATAGTTTGCAGATGATTTGTTAAATGCCTAAAGTATTGTATTATTTTTTTGGGAATGGTAACTCCAGCAGTGCTCCAATTCTCAAACTTAGCTACAGTGCGCTATTTTGGGATGTAAGTAATACCATAGTTAACAACAGGAAAGCAATTCTCTCTCTCTCTTTCTCTCTCTCTCTCTCTCTCTCTCTCTCTCTCTCTCTCTCTCTCTCTCTCTCTCACTCGTATTATGCCTGTGTGTGTGTGTGGCCCAACTCCATGCAAGTCAATGGGACCACAACCCAACTTCAGCTAAAAATATAAAGTCAATACATTTTTTCCACAAGAGGTTATGGTCTCAGTAGCTAATTTCACTGCTTTTTATGTGTCTCCTTATAGCGATTTTCTAAATAATTGTGTCCTTAACAGGATATAACGGTTATAGAATGGGTTGTTTTCCTAGTGATTGACAGGTCGCCTGTCCAGTGATCGACAGGTCACCGATTACGGGCCAATAGCGGCTCTGCAGCATGGCGGTGACCACATACACAAACTCCAGGCTTCCAAAACGGCCCTTCAGAAGCCAGTGGGTGACATCACACTCACTACAGCCATCCTTTTTACCGTCTATGCTTAAGACCCCAAGACAATCATTTGACAGCAAGTGGCAAAGAGTTAATGTCTTGACTGCGGAGTGAATCAATGTGAAACAGTTTCTCAGAATGCCTTCGCTGGCCAATCAAAATGTAATTTTCATCAAAGCCGTGTGGCAAAACCGCTAACGAGTCAACGGTGTGTTTTTGCAAATCTAAGCACAAAGTCGAGCAAACAGTTGAGTGCGCTGTTTCTCTCCTGCTGCGGCACTCGGAGAACTGTAAACAGCCGTGTCTTTTCAGCTGAATTATTTAAAATTCCTGGCATTCCTATTTTAGACTGACTCATCTGTTTCGGTCGGTCAGCATCCGGCTATGACTGTTTATTAGTGGGACCAGATCAGACGCTCTGAGGTTTGTTACGACTTTGAACTGCGATGGAGCAGCGGGAGGAGAAGGAGGGGAAGAAGAGGAGGGCGAGAGGGTGGCGAAGAGAGGAAAGGCTATATCTGTTTATTAGTGAAATTTAGATCTGAAGGTTTGGGGTTTGTTACAACCTTAAATGAAGCGGGGAGAAAGAGGAGAAGAAGAAGAGAGGAGAGGCTGTGTATATTTATTAGTCGAACTGAATCAGAGGTTTTTGCGGTTTGTTTAGTCCAACTTCATCCTTTCAGTCAGGCAGGAGATAAAGCAAAGATCACATTTTATAAAGAGTTTCAGTCTCATTTCAACAGAAGTTCTCTGTTAAAAAGGAAAAGGGGGTAAATTACACTTCTTATGTACATCTGTACATGTACAAATTATTAGAACCACCTGCACTTTTTAACAAGACTAACCAGGTGAATTTCCAGGGTAAAGCTACAATCCGTATTTATTTCCCCTATCAAGTCCACTTCAAATGTGGAAAGGAGGTGTAGATAAAGGTAAAGAAACAGGTTAAAGAGGAACGTTTGAGACAACTGAGACAAAGATTGTGTAAAAGGGGGGACAACTCAATATTAATAGGGTGGTCTGACAATTTTATGCTCTCTGTGAATACATTGTGAGGGAAGAAAATGAGATGAGAGGGGAAGAAAAAGAAATAGAGATGAAAGGAGAATAAAGGGGGGGGGAGGATGAGGGGGGAAGAGAGGAGAGGCAGCAACTGTTTATTAGTGGATTCAGATCAGAGACTTTGGGGTTGGTTTCAACTTTGTATGAACTGAAAGAAGAGGAAGAGGGGAGAAGAGGAGACAAAAAAGGAGCGGAGGAGAAAAGAGAAGAGCGGGGATGGAGAGGAGAGGAAAGGAAAGGAAAGGAAAGGAAAGGAAAGGGATGAAAGGACAATATGCTTGTTTTGACTCTTGTGAAACAAAGATTTCACAATAACATAACTCAAATACCAGCAACCCCCCCCCCCCCCCCAACCCACTCCTGCTGTTTGTTTGAGTTATGAATGGGTGATGGGAGGAAAGCTACTGTAAGGCGAACTAAAACCCCGACACACAATCCTTAGCCAAGGTCAGACTGAGGTTTGAAACACTGAAACATTTTCTCAACCAAGGACAACCTGAGGTGAAACTGTCACACCACACTGCAGTGTCCATTTCAGCTATTCAGTCTGAAAATCATACTTTTCTCAAATCAAGTTACATAATCTGCTAATGGATTAAGTTTTATTTTTGTTCTTTTTTATTAAATTTAAATGTGAAAATATAATATATGACATAAATCAAAAATGAAGTGCAGAGTGCATATCAATGGAAGTTACAATCGATTATAAACAGGTATTAAACATGGCCCTAAACAAAAAGGATAAACACAGACAATTACAACAAGAAATAATTAAATAAATAAATAAAAAAGGAGGGAGGGGGGAGTGTTGATACTGAGATTATTGATAATAGCAGGGGGATTAAGTTAATTTCATTTATTTTCAATGCAATTTAACTTGTTTATGGAATTTTCTTGGACAACTATCTGATTTACACCAGTTCCTGACAGTCTGTGTGAGCTAACGCCTGATGATATCGCTCTTGACATGATCCGGACAGTGTCGCCGTGGTAACCCCCTCGCATTTTCAGCTGCTCAAAGCTGGAGGACGACGCTGACAGCGAGCGACTGGTGTCCCAACACATTTATTATTATTATCATTATAACCTTTATTTAAACAGGGAGGGCCATTGAGAGCAAGCTCTCTTCAACAAGGACGCCCTGATTACAGTACATACAAAAACAATAAAAGCACACGAAAGTTACAGTATATATCAACAACAAATCATATATAAGAACAATAAAAACAATAAAAGTACATATAAAAACAATAAAAGCACACAAATAAAACCACACGAAAGTTACAGTATACAACAACAGATTATACAACAAACAGGACAAAGACATCAACATAAGGGACAACATCAATTCAACGAAAACACATGCATTCACACTGCTCTATGTCAGTCAAAAGAGATTTAAATTGATTAAAAGGGATTAGCTTTCATTCACAAGCCAAAAAAATTAAAGGACAAAACAGTGTTATTATTCCAGTATTTAGCATGGTGATATATTTCCTCTTCACTAGATGTTTCTGTTGGATCTCTGCTCTGATTAGCGAGCTTACGCCCCTCTATTATGAAGATGTGACTTTATCTCAGTTCATTACAGGACACCATAAGCCGTGCCACAGATCTGTCGATGTTGCTGCTATTCCGTAGCTCATCAACAGAGGTCAGTAATAATCAGAAATGACTTAATGCCCCTTTAGGAATAGTATGTTTTTTAGACAATAATGATGAATACAATATTAAATGACTTAGTGCGTAACATTAAGGCAAAGTCCAAAACACAAGGGGTTTGAATCTGCCTGAGCCCTTTTCTGCATGTCATCCCTTCTCCTCCCATCCCCTCCCTGTCTTCCCTGTTGATCTCCACTGAAAAACGATCAATAAACCACAATAAGCCCACAAAAAAAAAGAAGACTTGTGAGGTTTATTAGTATTTGCAGTCTTCTGTAATGTCACGATACAGACGATACATTTGTTTTCATTATGTCTGAAGAGATGATAGCATCTGAAGGGTGATGCATTATAGAGAGAGATTGGGCTCAATATTATTGATAAATGTGTGTATAATGATCCATAAATAAGAGACACATCACAAATGTGTTTTACTATCCACAAACAAATATTTCTCAAAAAAATACATATGGAAATTGGAAACATATATTTTGTTTTTCCTGTACAAAGTATGAGATATTTGTGAAAAAGGGGAAACGTACTCACAAATATGTATCCATTTGTACAAATCATTGTAGGCTACACTCAATTAAATGACAATTTACAAGGCACAAGTTGAGAGATATTTGCTGTAAAACTTTTGCAAAACTTACTATAATTAATTGTTAATCTATCTTTCCCTCTCTCCCTCCTTGATTCCTTGCTTTCTTTCCTTGCTCTTTGGTCGTGCCATCTGAATTTATGAATTACATTGATTTTGAAATTTGCCTGTATTCTCTCTTTATTTTTCTCTGTCTCTCCATATAGTAAATTCTTCACAAGTTTCATTGTGGTAAAATAAGAACGTACACAAGAGGATCAGATCTCAACAACTGAACCTCATCCATTGTTTGTGTTGATTCAAAACACACAGAGGAAAATGTCGACTACAAAACTGTAGAGCGAGTGCAGCCACTTGTATATGTGTGCGTGTGTGTGTGTGTGTGTGTGTGTGTGTGTGTGTGTTTGTGTGACTGTGGGCTGTCCTGGTCAGTCATCTCTCTGTCTCCACTCAGTCTCTCCTCCAAAAGCTACATGTGGACTCTCTCAGCACGATGCCACACACACACACACACACACACACACACATACACATACACACAAGCATGCACACACACCCATGCATACATACAGAGAAGAAAACAGAGAGAGAAATAGACACACAAAGTGAGAAATAGAGAGAGAGAGAGAAATAGAGAGAGATAGAGAGAGAGAGAGAGAGAGACAGAGAGAGAGTGTGAGAGAGAGAGAAATAGAGTGAGAGAGAGAGAGAGAGAGAGAGAGATAGAGAGAGAGAGAGAGAGAATAACAAGGCCTAGCACTGGACATACTGAGCAGAATGATATGATGAGAATTTCAGGTCGAGACACTATAAAAACATATTATGTCACAAAACACCCTGTCGGCACTTTTTTTTTTTTCAATAAAGACCGGCTCGCTGTACATCATTCTGCTCATTTCACAGCTACCTACCAAAGACAATAATTTGATACAAAATACAAAACGATTTTATTACAAGCTAAAGTAATTTACTAACTTTCACCAAAAACACTAGTCTAGCAGGACTGATGTAGTAATGTCATTTTTACACTTTAAGCCAAAATTACATTACTTCTTCACTGTGGAGTGATATGATTAGATGTCACGTCTCTCTCTTTCTCTCTCTCTTCCTTCTTTCCTGTAACACTCGTATATTCATCTAATAAATATGAAATACTCAAAAAATCTTTTAGAATTGACTCAAACTACATATTGTAAGATAAGATAAAATAAGTTATCTCTTTATTAATCCCCTTGGGGAAATTCGGGTGCCACAGCAGCAACTGGCAAAACAGTACCAGGGAAAAATAAATATACAGAAGATAATAAAGAGAAGAGGTAATAATAAAAAAAACAACTAAAGGTAATGTACATAATATAAAACTATAGAAACAGTGCAAAAATGCAAATAAATTGTTCAATATCTTAACTATTCTGTACAAATTATCAAGACCATTGTGCTCTGAGGAAACCTCCAGGAAATCTATGATTTGTTCTCTTCACCTTCATGCTGAACCTGCTGGCTTGTATGGGACAGACTGACTATGGTCAAAATCTGCATGTTTTCTCACCCTCGGCTCAAAATGAACCCAAAGCTAATTAAAGCCAGCTCAGCCCAGCAGAACACATAAAACTGAATCCTTTTGTGTCGTCAAACGCAGCCATGCCTCAAACCACAGCCATCTATCTACACAGAGTCAATAATAATAATATTAATACACTTTTATAGCACTTGTCAAAGTTGCGAAATGCTTTGCAGACAGTAAAAGACATGAGAAATAAAAACACAATAAGACAAACAGCAAACAGTGAGACCATTAAAATCACCAGAGCCTCAATAGTCGATATAATAGAAGTAATGATTTGAAGATTTTAGACAGAAGAAAACTCTTTACACTTTTTTCCAGTTACTGAGAAGCTGTGACCTAAACACAGTGAAGCCGAGGCCTGTTCTGTTCTGCTCAGCAGCAGCCAGTTCACTGTGGTCAAGCCTAACTCAACCACGCCACGGATGATTAAACCCAAATTAGGCTATAACTCATCTTAAAAAGGCCAAGCCTGTTCAAACCTGGCTTGTTAGCTCAGTTCTGTCAAAC
Organism: Centroberyx affinis; assembly: GCF_046629955.1. NCBI lineage: Eukaryota > Metazoa > Chordata > Actinopteri > Beryciformes > Berycidae > Centroberyx > Centroberyx affinis. The sequence goes on from NW_027281745.1 coordinate 80,665, forward strand.
ACAACTTTACTCAGCACAGATAAGTCCAATTAAGCCCAAATTAGCCTTGCCTATCACTAATTCAAATTGAATGTGATATTTCACTTTGGTAGAACATTGTCTGCATGTACACCTCTGTAGAAGTTTAGGATAATCATGCACCTCACACATTAGCTGACTTGGGGATCTGCTATTTCCACTGACATTCAGACTTTTATCCCCAGCTGTCAACAGTAGTAAAATTACTGTTTACCTGAATCTGCTTTTCCTTCATTGTAAAGGTGTTTGAAGAATTTATTTTTTAAAGTCCCACTGAAACGGAAGTTAGAGCGTCTTTAGCTTCTGTACTGTGACGTATTTCCCAGTGAAACTGAATATTTGAGCGGTGTACAGTTACAAGAGGGATTTAAATCAAATCCTTCGCATTTGATTGGACCGTTAAACAGTGGGCGGGGCTTAGAGTTTAGTGCGATACGGAGCTACAGAGAGAAACGGAGCTACAGAGGACTGTTGGCTCCACACACACCAGGTTGAAGAATGATTGATGGGTGGATGTCATGATATTATTGGTTGAAATTGGTTGGTTCATGCTTACGTAAGCACATGGCATATTTTGTTTTACAGGAAGAAAACATGATTGGATTTTGATATAAAAATACAAAGAAATGGATTTTTTTGGCATATATTGTTAAATAGGTGCACGATATGACCGGGGATGTGATCTAAAAGGGTTAAAAATGCATTTTTCATTTCATCTCGACTTTAAACCAAAAATGATAGTGAGACAGTGGTTTTGACTATTGTTCTCAGAGTGTCCTGTCTTGGTTGTTGACCATTCATAAACCCCAAAACAGATTTCTGTATCAAAAAAATGAAAACATTCTACCAAAGCAAAATCCATCTTCAAAGGGAAAATCCACTCTGGGATACTGTTATCAACGACAACAATCTGTGATGTTCAGCGCATTCCAGGAGTTATGATGAAGTGTTGTAATTCACTTTCCCTCAACCTTCCCCGTCTACTTCAGTTCGTGATTTCCTACATCTCCCAGAATGCCTTTTCGACAACCACTAGAGAGGGGGCCTGAACTTGTTGCATTCAGCTGTGGGTTATACTGTATGTGCAGGTGGAGAGAATGATAGCAACATGGTTAGTGATAGCATAGTGAGAGCAAGAGAGCAAGAGTTTTTCCAGTCGAGAAAAAAAGCGAGTCGCGCTGCAATATGCTGCATTGCATTCTGGTCTCTCTCCTGCTCCTGTGGGTGGAGAAATTGGTCTCTCTCCTCTTCTACGATGGATTTCTCCCTGTATGATTGTTGAACGTCTCTTGGTGCAAAATGGCGGCTCTAGAAAGAAGCCCTCGCTCTTTGATTCTGAGGGACTGACACCAAAACCTGATGTTTACCACTAATGGTTTAGATCACTGGAACATTTTCTGATATCAAACTCCATTAAAGCTGCACTGGAAATATCTACACATGATGTCATGTCCTCTATATTTAGCCAGTTATGGTGTGAAAAATAAAAATACACCACCAAACCATAAAATGGGCCCAGAAATGCAAACTACATTTCCAATAGCCGTTTTTTAACAATGTTTAAGTGTTTTAGGGTGGATTTGTTCCCATTTTTCCTCACACTTACCTATTACTGCTAACCGGATGCTTTCAATGATTTGTGCTAACAAGAAGGATGCCATCCACATTCATTTCAGCCTTGTAATTATCGACTGCAGAGTGCAGGTCGTCTGCCAAGCCCGACCTCACACCATGCCAACCCAACCAGCTCAGCTTCAGTATTCCCCCTGGGACAGTGAGTCAGCATCTGTGCCACCTGTGTCCTGAACCAGTATGTTCTGTATGTCTGTATTTATAAAGCCTGTATTGTATGACTGGGTCTGCTCTGCTTGCCTGTGTGACTATACTCTCACTTATGAACTTGCAGTATATGAAACACACATTTGACACAAAATGTATGTTTGTTTTAACTCTGTTACTGAACTCAGTAGGAAAGAGTGTTGGGCAAGTTACTCTGAAAATGTAAAGAATTACTCTTTACTTATCACTCATTTAAAAAGTAATCACATTGCTTCACTAATTACTCAACAGGAATTTCACATTGCTGTGTTGCATATTAGCAACGCGTATTTTCTATTTATTTGCATATTTGAAGGAGTGTACTGCCACACAAAGTTTACAACAGACTAGAATGTTCTTTGCATCCTTGACTGAGATCAATTCAAAGTATTGGGAAAACTTCCAGCTGCTGAAAGTCTTCGTCTCTCCCTCACCCTCCATCTTTTGTTTTGCTGTTTAGCTAATAGCCAACATCAACCTGCTCAGCATGTCCTTAAAATACATATGAGGAAAAAACAAATCCCAAACTTTGTTTCACTCACTACCATTCCGGATATTGCTGATATTTACTAGTCATATTATGCTTCAGTAAAGCAGAAATATTACACATTTAACCTTTAAAATGTTTGTATTGCTAGGGAGAAAATAAATCACGAGGCATGAGACCGAGACAGTCAATGACATAAAAAAAAGTAGTCTAATAAACACTGGCCTCCCAGCCTGATATTCAGACTGAATGTCCATGTTGTTCCCACTTCATTATTCAGCCTGAGATTTCCTCCTCGTTAGCTGTTTTCTGTGTAGGGGGGGGGGGGTGATTTTCCCCAAACCAATCACTAGTGACTGACGTATCTGAACCAATCACTAGTGACTGACATATCTGAACCAATCACTAGTGACCAACGTGTCTGGCCGCTCTGACATTACTTCAGTCACACTGATGCTGGGAGTATTTACTGACTTCACCAAGAATTGGTCAGATCGGTCAAAAAAATATCCACTTTGTAAAGACAATATGTTGGTTAAGGGTTTTTTCAACAAATCTATTCTGCCGAAACACCAATGAAAAAACGTTGCACAAACAGTTCAAACTTTAGTCCCGCCCACAAAGGCTCTGATTGGCTCGATTGTTTCTCAGAGCGAGAACAAGCCGTTGACTAGAGCAACACCAGACTCTCTGAATCGCGAGACAAAATCTGAAGAGTGGGCGAGACGCGATTCAGGAGACTGGAACCAGGCTACCGGACTCCAGGTCTAAAGACCAAGTATTACAGCCCTGCCTCCCCTCTTCCCTGCTCACCATGCCATCCTGCTGACCTAGATAAACTGAGTTTTTTACAGAGGACACTAGAGATGGACAAAGCTGCAACTTAATAGACCAGTGTCTCTGTCTCTTTCCCGGTCTGTCTCTCTGACTGAAACTCTCTCTTTCTCTCTCTCTCTCACAAAATATTCTTCATAATCCTATAGGATGATATTTGGAACAACCAGAGATAGATAGATAGATAGATATATAGATAGATAGCAAGAGAGAGAGAGAGAGAGTGAGAGAGTGAGAAAGGCAGATGGAACAGTTAGTTCCTAAGCACCTGTACAACATGTTGCTGAGGATCTGGAGTATAGGAAGGATATAGATTTACTCAGATTTACACTGAGCAGGCCTATAAACACCCTCTCCATTTCCCTCAGAGTCGGCGTGGACAACAGCTGATGTCAGTGCTACATGATTACGTGACGAAACTCAAACTGTATTCTCCTTAAGAAACACTTTTCAGACAGATAACTACATACTGTAACATATATATAGTACGGCAACTGAAATACAACTGATACACAAAAATGCACTTTGAGGAAAAATGTGTAAGTTATTTTTCCAGATTGCAGAATAACAATGTTGGCCACATTGATTTTGAAGCTATACTGACCTATCATATTCACTCGCACACATGTGGGCAAGCACAGGCATGTTCACACAAAAGCCCTATTCCTATACCTATATCTTAAAATGAGCAATGTAGTTGTTATCCCTTGTTTTTGTATCTGTATTCATGTATTTTGTTTACATTTTGTAATAAATCTGCCTGTTAAAAGCACTGATCATTGAGAAATAAATAGGACTTGACTGAAGCCTACACTTTGCCCCAAAACACTTAAGTATAGGCGACTCTTTTGTATTATTATAATAACTTATTCTGAACAAAACACATGTCAAAGAGACTAGTTTTAATGACCAAAACAAGGTATTCACACTTTACATTTGTATAGTGTAAACCTAAAAGATATACTGTCATGCCAACAATTACCTTATGAGTATAGGTGTCACCTCAAATGATGGATATCTCATTTTGGAATGAAACTCTACATATGTTTGACCTATATTTATTTTTTAATCTCTTGTAAAGTGTCTTTGAGTATCATGTACAGCGATTTATAAATAAAATGTATTATTGTTGTTATTATTATTATAAAAGTACCCGAGACACCTTGTGACCAATTAGTCCTCAAGTGCCAGGACAGATACACTGAACTGATCTCTCACTGCAGACACATGGAAATCCAACTATCCGAATCTCACTCACCTCTCTGTACGCCGTAACTTGAGGTGACCAGAACCAGCAGAAAGAGGATCTGGAAAACTGGTTTGGGTTCTACAGTCTTCTTCATCCTGGTTCTAGAGTGTTCCGTCTGGATAAGGCTTTTTTAGACAGGCAGGTATACAGCGGGTCGGTGGTTAGATTCCCATGGCAGGTAGAGGGAAGATCTGGTTGGTCGACTCGGTGTGTTTCTTCGGTGTGTGTGCGTCTGCGTGTGTCTCAGCCAGGGACAGCCATGCTAGCTGTATGCTCAACACTAGCCAACTCTCTGATTCTGTCCCTCTCACTCTGTGTGTATGTGTGTGTGTGTGTGTGTGTGTGTGTGATGGACAGTGGCAGCTGCTGGCTGTCCTCTTGTACAGTCACTCAGGTTGCGTAGCTGCGCTCACAGCCCCAAAAGCTCCACTGCAGAACAGCTATCCACATTCACCAGTAATAAATAACAATATGACTCCAGTATTTGTTCATATATTCTTAGAAATGACTAAACTACACTCAAGATTTAGTACTTTATTGTCATGTCAACAGAGGTGATTGAATTTTGCCTCAGTGCTATAATACAAATCCACTAGTCTCAGTCACATACTGTATATTTACATTCAGAAATAAAAATAAAAACATTCAAAAAGTCTGGTAATCCATTTGTATCCCTCTAATACAAGTTACAACACAATATTATTAGATATGGTACTGATCGCTTTGTCTTTCTGTATCAGTTTGTCCACTTCCTCATTTTCTCTTTATGTACAGTCTTATATGCAGATAGAAAAACATAAACAGCACATATAAAGCATGTGACAATAGAATGCATACACACAATAAACATAAACATTATACATTTTTACAAGCAAACTTACACACACACACACAAACACACTATGTAACATGCACACTTGCTCACATACTGTATATTTTCACTGTTTACACTTACATTTTCACACACACACACACACACACACACAGAGGCTGTAAATGTTTTATTTGCATCATCTACCGATTTAACTTAAGTTTACGCAGGATTCAAATATCCCAAAATTATGGTTTGACGTTTAAGAATTCAAAAAGCATCATCTCTTCCACTCACACACACACACACACACACACACACACACACACACACACACACACACACACACACACACACACACACACAGTCCAGGAGGCAGCCTTTGTGTCCACCTGTTGCCGCACTGTATGTCCCGGTTTAGGGTTAGAGCAAGCTTACGGTCAAGGCTGTCAGAAGCCACGGTTGTGGCTGGAGCCAGGCATGGAGTTGTCGGACTATTGGGGTTTCACAATAATGGGCCGTCGGAACAATGGCATGGCACCCTCACGACACACACTAGCTCTGACCAGTTGCTCTGTTTTAGAGTTTGTGAGCGTAGCCAGCCAGAGAGGCTTTTAGATATAAAAGGATTCAGCAGTGGTTTTGATTGCAGGACTCACCTGCTGCCAAAAGGTTGACGCCCAGAAACGTCCCGAACATTCAGAAATTGGAAAGTCCAGGCAGAAGGCAGCAGGCTCTCTGCAGACACACACACTGTCACACACTACCAATGGGCCAGAAGTCATGATTGGGTAGGATCATTTTTGGATGAGTTTATGCTATTTCAAGGGGGAAATAGTGCTCAGTGTGCCTTTAACAACAGAATTTTCATTCTAGAATTTAATGTGAAACAGTGTGAAAAGGGACTAAATTTGTCCTGGAATAAAGGGGCAATAAGTCATATTTTGACTGCCCCAGATTTTTACTTCACAAAATGACTACAATATATCTGCGGCAGGATGATAAGGTTGTTGATCACTACCAATGACTGAACGATTATGTGGCCAAGTACTTAGATTTTTATTTTGGAACAAAATCTCCCCAACCATTGGAAGATGGTGCTACGAGCGTCACAACACATTTTAAAGATTATTTTTTCTGCATTTCTGCTTTATTACGATAGGCACAGTAGAGATTGACAGGAAAATGCCAGAGACTCATATAGGAGGAGATAAGTTCTGTGAGTGTTGTTGCAATTCCTACTGGTTGCCAATAGATGTCATTAATGGTCATATACTTCATGCCCGACACTGCAAGGGAGAAGGGAGTGGAGGCTGGGTAGAGTAACGACCAAGCAAAGAGCTCCAGCTGGCATGCAGGACTGGACTACGGTCTGGAGGTATGGGGGTGGTGCAAATTAGCAGCTTCGTACACCAGCACCGGGGTTTTAAATTCAAACAAGCAGCCACAGACCACATTTTGACGCACAAGGTGGGGTGCAGCATTCAGGATGAGCTGTAATGGTTGAGGAGAGTATTTCAGGAGGGAGTTGTAGTAGTTCAAATTGGAGATGATGACTAAATCTTGAACAACCAGCTGGGCGAGAGTCCCCGGGGAGGAAGAGTCTTATTGTGAGAGAGCAAAACTGCGGTATCAGTTTGTGGCGGAAATGTGGACCTCGCTTGCCAGTTGGCTGCCGAGGATCACACCAAGACTCTCTGGGCATGAATCCACTCACTGTGGTGTTGTCGGCGGTGACAGGGAGGTCCGAAGGGATATAAGTGACAAATATCTCAAAGACCACTTAAGTGAAAAAAGGCATGATCAAACCAAATGCCAAATCAAAGAAAAGCATCGCAGCAAACTTTGTCAGATAAAACCAAACTTAATATTGTTTTGGAGTATCGTGTAAGCAGTGGTGGAAAGTAACTAAGTACATTTACTCAAGTACTGTACTTAAGTACAATTTTGAGGTACTTGTACTTTACTTGAGTATTTCCATTTTATGCTACTTTGTACTTATAATCCACTACATTTTAGAGGGAAATATTGTACTTTTTACTCCATTACATTTATTTCACAGCTATAGTTACTAGTTACTTTTCAGATCAATATTTTATATTTAAAACATTTGATCATCTTTATAAAATAACTATAAAATAGCATTGTTATAGATTAGACTACCCAAAAGTATAGCTAAATTGTTAAGATTAGCTTCACGTTGCTTCACCAACTTTAAAATGCTGCTTACATGTACATATACAGTATATCAATACATCAGTATTAATATTCCAACAATTTATGAAAAATATAACTCTCTAAATGTGGACAGTTTGTACGGAAGCTGAGAACGGTCGAGAAAACGAGCTTTTTTATCTCAAGATAACGAGATAATCAACCTGTTATCACAAGAAAACAAAATGTTGATTTCTCTTATTACTTATAATTTTTATCAGAGATCAGGAGTGCCATGCCAGCATGCATAGATGGCATCTTCACAACTGACAATAACGTAACTGCAGCAAACAAACCTACACATTTATGCCTTGACTTACTGTTCAGTTATGAATCCTCCCGGACAGTCATGACACTGATCTTGAAGGCTGAAATCAGGTGTGATCAAATGAACCTCATTTTTGAGTCCTCCATAATTATCTTGTGATCTCGAGAAAACAACAGTCGTTTTCTCGTGATAAATTATCTTGTTATCTCGAGAAATCAGTCTTTTGTTTTCTCAAGATAAATTAACCCGTTATCTCAAGAAAACAAGCTTTGTTATCTCGAGATAACAAAATAATTAAGTTTAAGTAAGTTTAAATTAGTACATTTTGCTGCCAATACTTATGTACTTTTACTTAAGTAAGATTTTGAATGCAGGACTTTTACTTGTAATGGAGTATCTTTACATTGTTGTATTGCTACTTATACTTAAGTAAAAGATCTCAGTACTTCCTCCACCACTGCGTGTAAGTATAGTATAATTTGCCAAGAGTTTCAGCTCCATCCAGTGGTGAAATCAAAGACATACACAGCTGAAACAAGTTCATCCATCTCTCTCACTGGGCAAGCACAATATTCCATAAGGGAACCTGCTATTAAAATGTAAATGTGGGATCACAGGACACAGCTTTCCCACAGCCTCAGCTGTCACCACATACGGCCTACAGATGGTGTTGTGGTTACGTTTGCCCCTCATGGCCTGAGATTCAATCCCACCAGAACTTTGTTTCCTGTGTCTCCTTCTCAGTCTTTGGGAGCCTTTATTGGTCATGAACAGCTTGTCCCCTGATGCTCTGACTCCCTCTGCTGCCATAGAAATTAATTGCACCCACACCACCATGGCCCAGTTGTTCAGAAGTAATCTGATCAGATTTCGACTATCGGATTGGATCAAATCTTCAAAATGGGTTGTTCAAAAGAAAAAAAGGATTCTGAAATCGGTTTAGATCACGTAATCCAGTCTTGGTTTTGATCTGGATCAAACCTTCAGTATGTGTTGTTCAAAACTTTTTAGTAGGATTGGGATACCTTTGATCCAAAAAATCAGGATTATCCTGATCCCAGCAGAAGGGTGGATTCAGGGTGGATTTGAGGAACAAAATGTAATAAAACTTTAAAACTGGTCAAATAATACAACATTTGTATCATGTAGTATATATACATTTATTTATATTTTGCACTTGAGTTGTTTAACCGTTACAGTGACAAAGTAGATAAAGTAGACATTTGGGGGATAAAATAATCCCCCAAACAGCTGTCAATATCAAACAGAAATAATATACTTAATTTTAACTGTCATTTATCACATTAATTACAATGACACAATGACACAATCATCAGAGATGAACCAGTCAAAAGTAGTTTCTAACAATTGCATCCCTTCAAAAAGCTGGTCTCTCCACAAATGAAGAAGAACTCTGAATGACCTTTATTTTGTTAAGTATTGGACATTTAGCCTTTTTATGATTTAAAACACGTGTTCAAAATATTCACAATGTATTTGTGAATAATGTATATTTGTTTGTTTATATTTATTTGTTGTGGGTCAGATGAGGGGTCTGTTTAAAAGAAATTGAAAATGGAAGGGGATGTTTGTATTGTTTTATTGTGCTGTTTTCTGTCTCTTCAAATTAAAACATTTAAAGTGACCCCACGCTGGCTATTCTACCTGTTGTTCTTTACATAGCTAGTAGCTTACATTGTGATATGTAGTCCCATTTAGAGCACTGGTAATCTGGATTTGGTAATCTTGAAACGTTTGTATCTGGATCAGGGTGATCCAATCCAATGTTGCTTTGAAAAACCAGCACAAAAGTAAGACGGATTACCTGATCCTGGATAGCAAAACATGGGATTTCCAAATCCTGATCATTCTGATCCAGATTAAACTTTTTTAACAACTGGGCCCATGGTGTGAGTAAATTAAACAGCCTAAAATATTATGGAGGAAGAAGAAGAGGAGCAGTTGACATTTTGGGGTCAGAATGTTTTTTAACATTAAAGAATCTAAGGAATAACTCTATGATTTATCTAATAAAATCATAAAGTGGCAGTAGCTTTTGTTTACAAACAAATGTTCAGGCCTGTCATTTTTCGATATCAACTCAATGTTCTTCATAGACAGCTAATATGACAAGACCTGTAAAGGCAGTATATGCAAGATTTTGACTTTGATCTTGCCTACAATCTACAATCTCAGGAGGTCAAAACATATGATGGAGGGATGAACATCTTGTCACAAAAAAAAACTTGCTGGTGTAGAAATAAATCTCCAAACGCTCTCCTTTTTCTCCTTCCTCGTCTCCTGCACACATGAGAACACACTTAGCCTACTCTTTCTCTCTTTCTTGTGTGTGTGCATGTGTGTGTTTGTGTGTGTTCTTATATGTATGTGCAGTAGAGAAATTGGTCAATCCACTGCTAGGGGTGTGTCCTTTTCTCTCTCTCTCGCTCTCTCTGTCTCTCTCACAAGCATATGCACACACACACACACTCTCTCTTCCTGCAAGGTGTGCAAGTACACTCTCTCACACACACACACACACACACACACACACAGACACACACACACATGCACAAAACAGGTGAGTCATGTCTGTGTCAGCAGCAGCCCCTCCCACTCAACACTGTCTCAACGTGTCCAGCAATCATTAACCAGCCGCTGCAGTCTGCTGCACTACGCTCACCTCTCACCACACGTACTCTGGACCTATCAATACACACACACACACACACACACACCACACACACACACACACACACACACAGAAGTTACGAGAACATGGAGTGAACCAACTACATCAGTTAGGAGACTGAGAGATCAGCCAGGTAGGAGCGAACGCATTTTTGATCATTTGTACTTTCTGCCTTTAGCCTGTTACAGTGCGCTGTGTTGTAGAAGTAGAGGTACCAAACATTACTCTTTATTTCTACTAACTGTAGCAAAATTTGTGAATTTATCAATACCAAGTTCATCAAAATATGCTCATGAGGATGATTTCTTACTTTCTGGCAGTTATTTAGCATGTGGGTGAGATTCGAAAGTGCACCGTTTAAATGTATACAACATTTACATTAAATATTGGAATGTTTTAGTGTCTACATGATAGATTTCAGTTTCTTATGCGCTGGGTCATTATTCTTATGCGATCAAAGCGGCTAACGTCGCTTCCTTTGTGGACTTCATGTGATGAGTCTTAAAGCCACAATGCAGAATTCATACAGCCATTTAAAAATTAAATGCATTGATATACACTGATGAACAGCTTGTGCATGGGCTTGAATATGATTAATAGCCTTTTCATGATTTTCATAAACTATTACCACTCAAAGTACAGGTCTGTTTTGCTCTGTTTAAAAAAAAAAAAAAAAAGAAAAAAAAAGCAAAACCATTTACAGCCTCAAAATACATGTAAAACTCATATCTGTGTACGGTCAGTCAATTAAAGTGAAAAATGTATTTTAGTGAAATTACATAAGATGTTAAACATTTCCAGGATGACAGTGTTTCAACAGGGGGCACTGTACTTCAAAGTCTAATGTGTGTGTGTGTGTTTGTGTGTGTGTGTGTGTGTGTGTGTGTGTGTGAGAGTGAGCAAGACAGAGACAGGGAAAGCATTGCAGTCAAAGACAGGAATACAAAGAAAGAAAGAAAGAAAGAAGTATAAAATTAGGGTCCAACAAAAAAACAAAACAAAACAAAATCAGGTTCAAACATAAACAGAAACAAAACAAGAGAGAGACATAGGAGATGACAGAGGAGGGAAGGTCTGGGTGTGGCCTCTTGTTCCTTGGCTTTTTTCCCCCTGGCTATGGTTTTTCCAACTCACTGTCTGACAATAAAAAGCCAGAGGTTCAGCCTGTGTCCCACTGTGTACACACTGCACCCTCCGCCCCTCCCTCCATTCAGCACACACTGTGGTCTCCTGGCTCTGGATCTGTAGCGATGGACAGCTTCATTATCACAGGGTGACATCATGCATCAGTTTTTACATTGATACACTACCAGTCAAAAGTTTGGACACACCGCATCTATTTTTCACACTTTAGAATAATAGTAAAGACACCAAAACTATGAAATAACACAAATGGAATTATGCAGTGACCAAAAAGTGTTAAACAAATCAAAACTATCTTATATTTTAGATTCTTTAAAGTAGCCGCCCTTTGCTTTGATGGAAAGGCAAAAGGCTTTGGAAAGAAATTCATACATAGGATCAACTTCACTGTTTATATTTGTCTAAGAAACACATTTCAAGCATTTAAGCAGAAGCCTTTAGATCAAAATGGCTTTAAGAGAATGAAAAACATAATATATTCATCAGGTGTAGTGTACATTCTCTAGGAGTGCTTCAAAGGGAGTTGCGCTGAATCACACATCAATCAGTGACTATTTTATCTGCAAGCTGGAGTATCTTGCATCCTTCTTTTGAAATCCATTATTCTTAATTTGGGTCCCAAACATTTGATAACTTTGCTTTTCTTCTGTTTCTTGCTCACTCTGTCACTCACACAAATACCCAGACATTCACATCCATATGTCAGCCCTATTCAACAATATTCTAGATACATTTCCCTTCCTAAAACTAGTAATTCTCAACTCCCCACCGTACCCCACCCCCCCACCCCCACCTTTGCCATTGACTCTGCACCCGAGTTTGAATGCCTTTGTTCTCACCTGCCCAAGCTTGGTGTGAGCGCACCCATGCTTTCCAATGCTTTCCCGGTTAGCTTGGACCCAGAATTTGCCTATGATGTGACTCCCAAAAGTGGAAATATGCAAAGCTATTTTACCTGGGCTCTTTATATATAGACTAAGTAAGACACTGAAGCACTCATTCAAGTCTGCTAGCTTTGCTTCACCTTTGTCCTCTACTGTCAAGCACCAAACCTCTTTTTAAAAAACTTGGTTGGAGTGCGTTGGACATACAGTATATGTGGGACTCTAAAAGTAGAAATATGTTTTCAGGAGACTGGATCCAGACATGAGACTGTGAATTTCCCTTTTGGGTCCAAGAGTGAAAGAGTTAAAGAACATCTTCCATAAAGGAACAGTGGCTGTGTTGAATTAAAGGAACCAGTACACTCTCACCGATTATACTGAGTTTGAGTACAATGTTGACAGTTTATCTGTGGTTCTGCTTTACTGTTGGCTTTGCTCTTGACTCTCAGCATGCCTGTGATTCACAGAAACACACACACACACACATGCATGCAGATTCACACACCCACACACAGGCCTGATGTATTTGCTTTAGGGCCTTAACACACATGTTCAGGCTTGAAATGACAAACTAATGCAGCACTGACATCTGAGGCAGAGGTTAGAGAGAGGAGAGAAAGACTCGAATGTCAGGACTTCATATGGTGCATGTGGTGTACCATGAACTCTACAACACTGATTGATTGATTGATTTTATTTTATTATAGTGTCATACACCACACTGGTGCCCAGCCCACATGGGCTTATAAGACACTGTAAGTGAAACAAAGTGATCAAACAAAAGGTACAATGCTGAAAACACAGAATGCATGTTGTGCATCTACAATTCACTTTCAAATTACATCACAAACAATGAAGTTCAGTATCGTAGCGTCCAATATCTCATTCAGAATTCTAAAAAAATAAAAATTCCTTCTTTCTTTCCCACATGTTAGAGATATATCGGGCAGTGTCATAGTTTCTAAACAGATATTCAAGTCTTTGACCATCCTCCATAGAAATAAATCACAATCGCACAACTTAATTCTCAAATCATTATATAAAAACAACAATCGTTTTTACTTTTTGATCTCTTTCTTACAGCAGACTGTATGCACACACACACACACACACACACACACACACGTCTTCCATATGTATCTGGTGTTGAGAGGGCACCGCAGCAGGAAAAATGCCATCTCTGCCCAACAAAAATCTGACGTTGGGGTGCCAGACGTTGTAATTTTGTCCAATGTTGTCTCACAACAAGTACAGTCTCAGTGGTTAGAATTTGAACTTTCATCAAAATTATTAGTTTTATATTTTTATTAGTTAGCCAAAAAAAGAACAGCTGTAGTGGCACAGCCTGCATTAGAACCAAAACTTACCGCACCAACACAGGGAAAATCACAGAGCCAAAACCAAAATGATTCCATCCAGCACAGCTACAAAAACACTTTACTGAGCAGAGTTTACCTCAGAGTGGTTTGCTCTTGGTGGAGTGGAAAGGCCTCACAAAGAGCACATGATACTAAAACTTTCTACTGAAACCAATACTAATGAAATGCATTGGAAAATGCTTCTGAAATAGCATTTACAACACCATCCTAAAAAGGATTTGTCGTTTTCCCCTATTGTCCTAAGGACAGTCTTAGTGAATTGTAGGGGAAATGGAGTTATGGTGGCCGTTTTACCATGTTCCAAGTTTCTAGGCCACTTAATCTGCATAGTAAAATCCACTTTTCTTGTGAAACTCAATGTACTCTCAAGTCCACAGGAGGCAGGGAAAATGTTGAATGAAAATGTATTTGAAGTCACATAAAGCATGGTCCATTACCATGGTGTTGTATTCCAAATTGTAACACACACATTATTACCCGCTATCTCGATGTACACATTAAACACGTTGTACACGGTCAAAAACTTGTTTCAATCCAAATTTATTTGAAGATTCATCTACATCCTAGCAGCACGTGGCTTTTTAGGGCATTCTTGCACATGCGCAATAAATTACCTTACGGCACAATCCACTGTCGCAAACAACAAAAAATATATGTGTTATTACATCCAGCACCCAAGAACACAAAAATTGCAAGTATTTACACCTATAATCCTCGAAATACACTTGACCTGTACATATACTGTGGATTAACTGTTGCATGAACTTAAACAATGCTAGAACATATATAGCATGTGATTACAACAGAAACAATTTACCAAATATTAATATGTGCCTAAGTGGCTCTCACAGGAGTGATGGTAGACTGTTTTTGAGACAGTTTTTGTCCAGAGACCAAAATCAGCCCTCAAAGATCAGGATTTAAAACAGGAATTTGACAATCAAAAGAACAAACCATGATGTTTCTCCAGGAGAACATACTTTAAATAATAAGAATATTACAAAAAAGTATGAAAATAGTGTGACCGTGCGGTTGAACCCAGGACAAACAGGAGGATGGGACGGTGTTTGAGAGGTAGAGAGGGGTAATGATGAAGATAAAGTAGAGGTTATGAAACAATAAGTAAAGTCTTGAAAAGATTGTTCATAAAAAATTATATTATTTAATTAAAGCAAGTTTTACCATAAACCTACGTCTCAACCATACAGCAGATGACTATAGTAAAGATATAGTAAAAATTGTTGGAGGCTGGTATTTGGGTTTCTAGTGATGAGAATTTGATTGATTGATTGATTTTATTTGACATATTTTAAAATATACACAAGTTTGAAAGCCCTTTGGCCACAACCATACACATAGTAAAATTGGAATTTAACACACAATAATGTCAAAAAGACTTATTTCAATTTTTAATTTAAAGTAAAATATGTTTTTCCTTAGCTCTTTGCAGAAGTTAAAGGGTTAACATCTGTCACAAATCCTCATTCAACCCCTCGCTTCTGTTTTTTTTTAAACCTGGTGATGATCTGCTGAGCATGTCCTCTTTTTCAGCAACGCCATGCTTCACACCCATTCACACACAAACATTCACACCTGGGAGAAATCCTGTACAACCAGAGTGTTAACATGTTGGCCAGGGAGCAGAACCAATGCAGCAGTTTGATCAGTCAAGTGTCTTGCTCAAGGGCATCTCAACGGTAGATGTTGAGGTGGTGGGAGTCTCACTCACTTCCCCAGCTTCAATTTTACTCTCCGTCTTTGCTGTAAGTTTTGTACAGTTAAACCTGCAATAAGCGATATCAGACATTATAACCAATCCTGAAGCTAATGTGTGCTATGTGGAGATTTCATTGAGACATAATGATGTAAACCAATATCCACACAGCAGCAGCTGTGTTGCTGTTTCCACCTCTTGTCTAAAGCTTGTTGTCAAATTCTGCTCCTGAACGAAGCTCCTCCCACTCCATTCAGCAGCTTTTCATGTTTTTAAAACTAGCTTGTCTCCTCCCTCGCTGTTTAAAAGCGGCTCTCACCCCCTCCCATTCCTTACCTCTTCTTCACTTGTCACTGTGGGACATGTAACCTTCAGTGGGATAGAAATCTGTAAAGACTTCTTTGTAGGTATGGTTAGCTTAGCTATTAGCCTTTATGCACGGTGGTTTGCTATGTTTGTCCTTGGTAGGCCTCCGTAGTGCCGGGACTTTGCTGTGTCTTATTTACAGATGTGTTGCAATTTCTGTCGCCCTCTAGACATCAGAAAATTTTGCTTATTGCAGCTTTAAAGCTACTATATGCAACTTTTCTTCTTGAGGCAGGAAGTAATAATAATAATAATAATAATAAACTTTATTTGTATAGCACCTTGAAATGCAGCTCAAAGTGCTTTACAACAAAGAAATTACATGCACTAAGTGCTTCACTTCATAATAATAGTGAAAATAAGATAAAGATGAGAATAGAATACATAGAATGCATCTTCACATGGAAGTAGACATAGAATGAGCATAAAAACAGGGATAGAATGCCATGGCTGCTGATTCTGGTTTGATTTCCATCCTCATCCTCCTCGATCTGAGTGCGGCCTTCGACACTATCTCTCACTCCATTCTCCTTGATAGACTCTCCTCTCTCGGTATTACTCACACCCCCCTTCACTGGTTTCACTCTTACCTCACTGGCCGCACTCAGTTCATCCAGCTGAAATCCTTCACCTCACAGTCCTCCCCCGTCACTTCAGGTGTGCCCCAGGGCTCTGTCCTGGGGCCCCTCCTCTTCATTATATACCTCCTACCACTTGGCAATATCTTCCGTAAATATAGTATCCAGTTTCACTGCCTCGCGGATGACACCCAGCTCTACCTTTCTAGTAAGTCAAACTCCACTCTCCCACCCTCCTCCCTCACCCACTGCCTTTCAGAAATCAAATCCTGGTTCACACCACTGCCATCCTGGTTCACAGCCTCATCACCTCCCGTCTCGATTACTGTAACTCACTTCTTTTTGGTGTCCCCCACAAATCCCTCCATAAACTTCAACTGGTTCAGAACTCAGCAGCCCGCATTATCACCAGAACCCCCTCCTTTCACCACATCACCCCCGTCCTCCAGCTGCTCCACTGGCTTCCGGTAAAATTCCGAACCACCTTTAAAATCCTCCTCCATACTTTCAAAGCCATCCACAACCTCTCCCCCCCCTATCTGTCTGATTTGATCCATATTGCCACCCCCTCTCGCTCCCTCAGGTCCTCCTCCTCCCTCCACCTTTCTGTACCTTCCACCCGTCTCACCACCATGGGGAGCAGAGCTTTCAGCCGCTCTGCTCCCCAACTCTGGAACTCACTCCCACCTGACATCCGCTGCATTGATTCTTTGCCCCAGTTTAAATCCAGACTCAAAACTCATCTGTTTAAAACTGCATACGGTTTATAATCTTTATTTTATTTTAATGTTGTGTTCTTTGTTTGTTGTTTTATCTATTTTATTGTGTTTTTATCAATTTGTAAAGTGACCTTGAGTGTTTTGAAAGGCGCTGCAAATAAAATGTATTATTATTATTATTATTATTATTATTATTATTATTATAATTAATGTAAAATAAGATTATAAGCGAATAAAACCCACTTGATAATAATAGTAAAAATAAGATAAAAATGAGGAATGCATAACATAAGATGGAAAATAAAACCCACTGAATAATAATAATAATACTAAAAATAAAGTAAAAAAATAGAGTACATAGAATGCCTAAAATCAATTAAAATACAACATTTTAAAAGAAGTGCAGCAGTGCAGCAGTGCGAAGCAAAGTGCAAAAAAGAGTTTCAGGCCTGTATCAGGAAGTGTATTGTTAGTCCCGCCCTCCTCTCCCTCAGTTGGCCAAGTTCCTGCCCCATCACATGTCAGTCATCGTGATGAGCTGTCATCTCACTTGAGTAATCTGTAAAGCCTCTGCCAGCACTGAAGGAGCCAACAACAAATGCAGCCAATCTGCAATAAAAAAAAGAGCAACGCCGATGTTCACTGTGCTTTTGAACGGATCTTGTCTGTCATACGTTTATCTTCACAGTTCTTTCTTTCTTGCTGCTTTCCTCCATTGTTGTTGTTGTTGTTATGACTTCCCTACTGGGCCAGCCAGATGGGCGTGGCCAGCATCTGACACACCCACAGCAAGTGGCTTACGCCCCAAAACATGCCAAATGGCATTGAAAAGCCAATTTCAAGCAAATGGGTGATTTAGGCCTGAACATATAGGGTCACACACAGACCAAGACAGATCATGTATAATATATATATTTATTTATTGTTATTTCTATAAATATAAAGTTGCATATTGCAGCTTTAAACTCTCTTTCTGTCTGGTGCACAATGGTTGTTACGTTACACCGCTCCAAACAGGAGTGAACTGACAGCCGGACTGGGGAGGGCAGAGCGGGTGACAACTGCTGAATACCTGAGATTCCTCTGAACGGCAAAGAACAGGCTGAGACAGAAAGAGAGAGAGAGAGAGATGGAAAGAGAGAGAGAGAGAGAGAGAGAGAGAGAGGGAGAAAGTCATTCTTGTTGCCAGCGGGTAAAGCGTTTTCAGAGTGCTGCGTCATTCACAGAAGTTCACAAGAACAGAAGGATAGAGAGAGAGAGACAGAGAGAGAGAGAGAGAGAGAGAGAGAGAGAGAGAAAGAGAAAAAAGAAAAAAGAAAGGAAGGGGGAAGAGAAGCCACGTGGATACACCAGCAGTCTCCCTGCTCACAGGCTGCAGCTTCTGTGACCGAAAAATAAACAAATGGCTGGGTCTACACTGTCATCACTGGTTACTGGGTGGAGTACTGTTATTAAATCTCTCGGAGAAGAGGACAAAAAAGAAAGTGAAAGAGCAAAACAGCAGAGAGAGAGAGAGAGAAAGAGATAAATTTAACACAGAAACCACAGAGAGGGAGAGAGAGAGAGAGAGAGAAGGCAGAGAGAGAGAGATATTTAAAGCACAGAAAGAAGAAAGAAACAGAGACAAAGAGGATCAAGAAGGGAGCTCTCTTTTGCCATGTTAGATAAGGTAAGACTCTAATTATACGTAGTTTTGTTTTAGCTGCATCGAGGCATTTTAGTTCGCTTTCAGTGCCAGTTCTTGCACCAGGTTGACAAACATGGTGGTCAGGTCAGGTGTCTTTACTTTGGAGCAGAAACACAACAGGCGCTGTTGTTGTTATTGGGAATTGAGCAACCTTCCGCCGAGTAGGCAACACAACCTGGATCCAACAGTTTCTCCTAATTCCTGGTGTTTTTTTTTTACTTTCTTGGAGCACAAGATGTGTCGGGTTTACCTCTTAATGACAATTCAGACAAGGCAAGTTGTCAAGCACAGAAAAGTGAAACGTTTTAGTCCACAATTACCTAATAATTTCCTAGAAAGGAACTTTTTTTTCTTGGGAAGTTTCCTGGAAAGAACCATGAAATAATGTAGTAGCTCTATAGAAAATGTCAGCAGTCCATCAATTTCTAAAAGAGTTTCCTGGAAAGAACTGCAAAACTATAAACTATTTATCAGCAAAATAATAGGCAGAGTTGAATTTGGTAAACCAAGTCATTATTCACATAATTATGTAGTTATTTGTTGAATTCCTTCCTAATTTCCAATTTTCTATATAACTACTACATCATTTCATGGTTCTGTCTTGGACACTCCAACTACCTTTGAACTCTTTCTCTATTTTCACTATAGTTAATACATAACGTAATGGTTCTTTCCAGGAAGTAACAGTTCCTTTCTAGGAAATTATTAGGAAATTGCGGACCTGGAAAATAAAGTGTTACCCAGAAAAGTACAAATAATTGACTGCCACATGGTCTAATGTGATGGTGCTTGTTGTATTCTCCTGTGTTATAAACTAAACCTACTCATCTCTTATTCCAAACAGATTAGGATTATTTGCAGTACAGTTGGAAGGGTTTTGTTCCTTGGGGAAAAATGCTAATGTACGGAATGGACAGATGATTCTGTCCTTAACAAACAAGTTAAGGTCTGATGGTGGCTTATTACTTTAGCAGCAACCTTAAATTCCTTTATTTTCCTTCCATTTCATTCATTCACTCAGTATTTGTCAAATTATGTTAAATGTATTCACCATTTAACAAAATTTGACAGCTACTGACAACTCCTTTTATTTACTGACTTCTTTTAAATCACTTAAATCACAATTTTTATAGACTCTTTTATAGACTCATAGGCTTATATGTGATGTTGTCTTTCAATCTTAACTTTTATCATATTTTTATTTTATTTTATCCTTACTATTTATTTTGGCTTTTATCTTTTGGTTGTCCTAGTATTAACTTGAATGTTGCACTTTTGGACCTAGCACTTTTGGACCTATATTCTGATTCTGATTCTGTCAAAGCACTTTGTAAACTTGGTAAACTGTTTTTAAGGTTCTATATAAATAAAGTTATTAATATTATTATTATTTCGGAAAACAGACCTCCACATTTGTCCCTGGTCTGCTGCTAACCTGCTTCCCATGTGATGTGATTACAACAGAACAATATGTTCTTCTGTCTGATCTGACCATGTGTGTCTCCCTGCAGCAGTAGATGCTACCAGAGATGAATAAAGCCGTCCTTCTCCCAGTGGTCCAAGCAGGAGACGGGAGGAGCCTGTCCAGGTCAGTCGCTTACTGTGCAGTCGTTTTGAGACTGCAATCTCTCTTCCTTGACAGTACTACAATCTGTATTAACCATGTTTATACTGTCTGACATGCTCTCTTCTCAGCCATCATTAACTCTATAGATGTGTCAACAAATAACATATTTACTACAACCTACTTTAACCATTGTAATGTTTCTTTGTCTAAGTGGAGTGAATTGAAACTATACTTCTACATAAAGATATATTAAGCACACTGCTAAGCTAATGAATGATTGTTGTGTATTCCAGCGAGTAGTCCTAGACTAGTAATTTTGACTTTCTAAAGAGAAATACAGAATTTAAATATTATGTATGCAAAGCCAATTTAACCATAAATCAGCCATACCTGGATCACCAATACAGTTGCTTTACAGTTGCATGTTTTCTGCTGTGCTGTACTGTTGTACTATGCTGTACTGTTGCATTATGCTATCCTGTACTGTGTTATGTTGTGTCACTTTGTGCTGTCTTCTGTTGTGTTAATTTCAGGAACGAGTTCCTGTCCCTGCTGAATACCTACAACTGTTTCCTCAAGGACCAGACTCAGCTGCACCTCAGCTACTATCAGGTACCCAGGCCATCAGGGAGCGGCACATCAGTATTTACTAAAATGAGCATGATGTGTTAAAATGCAAATACATGCTCCGTGCATGAAAAGTGAGAGTAATACTTTTCCCGCCATGAAAGGATTACATGGAAGAGACACGACTAGAAATAAGAAGTAGTTTGACATTGAAATACTGCAGTGGAAAGTAAAGGTGTGGAGGTCAGGAGGTCGGGGGAGGTCTGATGAACCAGGTTCAATTCCCAACTCATGAATATTTCCACTGTGAGTGAAGGTTTAATTTTTACCCAGAGTTTTTTTTGTATTAAAACATTAACAACACCTTAACCTAACCATAACCAAATTGTTCTAGTTGGCCAACCTTAACCAAAGTTTTAGTTGCCTAAACCTAATCCTAACCCTAACCCTAACCCTAACCCAAGATGTTTTACTTTAGCCATAAGATAAGCTTTTCACGTGACCAACGACTGAAATTGGCTTGTTCAATATTTGTGTTATTGTCACATAATTCAATTCATGGAGGAATGTAATCATCTCACATTATTTGTGTCCACAACACATAATTTACGTTTCAGAGTTTGTGTTGATTTCACACAATTTTATGAGACTGTGAGACTTACTACCCCATTACCCTATGGTGGCTGTACTGGGGGCAGATCATCAGTCAAATCCCCATCAGCTCCAGTCCAAGACCCAGCAGAGAGACGGCATCCGGCCAGTAGCTCCAGCCATTCATAGGAGCCTTCAGACTGGATAATTTATGCAGCAGTCAGCAAGGATTCTTCCTCCATCTGTCCAGTGAGCAGCACAATATGATACAGTAAAATGTTACGACACACAGCAGAGGTGGATCCAACTGCAGTCCTCTACTCCCAGGATACTCCATGCCAGCCGGGCCTTTCCACTACATTCAAAGCCTCCTCCTATGGCACTGGGTCCCAACTACTTCTGTCCACCATCACACTGGACTTACACATTTTCTATGACACATCACAGAAGACCTGCAGCCCTGTCGCAGGGCTACATACAACTAAAGCAAGACCGCGAGAAATGTGATTGGCCCGCTTTGTATTTCCTCCCATCTGTATCTGGTTGATGTCCGCCAATAGTGAAGACAACATGGAGCAGATTGAAGAGAGACAAGCTGAGGAGGTTTGCAAATATGTCCATCTGTAGGACACTTCATCCCCGGATTATAAAGAGTACCAGATGTCACTGAATTTGTTGAGAAATATCCCAGAACCTGAGTTTCAGAGAATGTAAACACTACTGCTTCTTCTGTTTTTATTTCCATGTTAACAAAGCACGACATTGCCACTTCTGTTGTTATTACTTCCACTGCCATCTAATGTTTCGCTGCTCTATGCACAGAATAACCAACGCAGAACTATAAATGCTTGCACCGCCATAGACACCTATGTTGTTGCTATGGCGACACTTTGTTTGCTTCTATCGGACAATGCACGTAGGTGCATGGACTCTGAGCCCAGTGTGTGCATGATTTATTGTTATTTTTATTCATCAAAATGTTGGCTCTACTGTTTTTAGAGGTCAAAATAAGAGATTCTGTTATATGCTTGTGGCAAACAGTAGAAAATGTCAGATGTTTAGCAGAAGTTTGTTACAGCTGTTCACCAGATTGCCTCCAGAAATTTGACACAAACTTGGAGCAACAGCCCCAAAGATTTGCCACAGCTGTTTGTCAGAGGGCTTACATTTTTGTAAGATTAAAAAATGTCAAAAAAAATATCTAGGGTTCTTTGAGAAATTCAACAAGTTCTTCTTGATTTTTGAAAATTTTACTTGGGTAGATAAATCTGACTCAACTCTTTCTTGCATAAACCTTATATTTCAAAGTTTGCCTTTCTGTTTTTACCCCAATTGATTGGTGACATTTTTTATATGGAGAATCACCCTGGGGCCAATCCAAATTGAAATAACACAAACACTGTCTCACTTCTCACTTTTGGAAATAAATGTAGGTCACTGACTATTCTTTTAGTAGCTATTGCGTAGCTGCTAATCAACTAGGGTGAAACAGTGATGTGCTGGTGGAATCTGACTTTTATAATCATATACCCTTTATGTCTCTGTCTGTCTCTGCAATAGGGTGATAATGCAGAGGTGATAGTGGAAGGCTTCCTGAACATCTGCTGGGGAGTACGGAGACCCATCAGGCTCAAAATACAAGACGACAAACAGACGCTTCCCTTTGCTCATCTGATGTCGCCGGACCCCACCAGTCCAGTCAGCCCTCTAGGAAGCAAGAGGTTGTTTTCAAGTTTTATACAGAATTTTGTCAATGTCACAGAGCAAGAGAGAGAATGGGAGTAAATCAGGGACTGAAATAAAATAATAGGCCTGAATCTCCTGGTTTCTACAAGCCTAAATTCACCTTGTATTCTGTTTTTGTCCCCCACGATGAAATCGGGGAAGGGGCTACGGCTCGGTCTCTGTCCGTCCATCCATCCGTCTCTCCGCAGGTCACACAAAATATCTCGGATGCTTTTGATTGGATTTTCACAAAATGCAGGGGAATGGTGTATCTCATTGCTCCGTTCAGGCATTTTGAAAACGCCACTGATCAGCCTATGGGGGGCTCCACAGCATTTGTTAAATTGTCTATATGTCAATCAAGAAGCATGTTTTCTATTTATTGCCCCACTACAAAAGCAAATTCCCCAATTGAGCAACAAAAAACGTTAAAGGAAAAATCCACCCTTGGATACTCCTACACTGTGATGTTCAGTGCATCCCAGGAGTTATTTTGTCATGAAGTGTTGTAATTAACTTTTCTGGTGAACCCACTTTCCCTCAACCTGCCTCATCCACTTCTACTGCAGTTGGTTATTTCCTACGTTTCCCAGAATGACTTTGGACTTTGGGTGGAGAAATTAGTCTCTCTCCTCTTCTACGATGGATTTCTCCCTGTATGATTGTTGGACGTCTCTTGGTGCAAAATGGCGGCTCTAGAAAGAAGCCCTCGCTCTTTGATTCTCAGGGACTGACACCAAAACCTGACGTTTACCGCTGATGTTTTAGATCGCTGAAACATTTTCTCATATCAAACTCCATTGTAGCTGCTGGAAATATCTATTATCTACATCTATTATTTGTTACTAGTTATGGTAGTAGAACTAGTAATTTATTTAGTTTTACAAAGGGACAGAATCAGCAAAGCGCCAGTCAGAATATAACTGATAGGCATGCAAACACTGTTTTCTGGAGCTTTCCATTGTGCAGCCTTGACAAAGTCACACCTATAGGCCCGACTGTTGGAAAGATAATAGTCACAAAGACACTGCAGTTCAGATAGTGGGTCACAGAGACAGTAATAAATGAGCAATGGCTACAATGCTATGATAAAGATACTGTGACTCTTATTATTTACCTTCCGTCACACAGGAAACTCAGATATGGGCTTCACCATGTGTAGGCTAGTCAAAACTGCTGATTAACTTCTGGTATGAAGTGGTAAAAACTCATGCTGAGATCATGCTGACATTTCACTGACCCTTGATCCAATTACAACTCTTCACACAAACAAGATTGTAACTGTCGCTAATTGCTGGTTTACAGTGCATTGGCTTTCAAGCAAGATACAGTAGGCTTTCAGACATATCAATACTTGTGCGAATCACACTTCTATAAGGAATTAATCAATAAATACAGGAGTTAGGAGCTGGCATAGAGTGAAGATCAAGGTTTACAAAACTTCCTTGATGTAAATTCCTACATATATAGATTTTGTTTGAGGTCATATGACAATCCAATCTCTCTCTCTCTCTCTCTCTCTCTCTCTCTATCTCTCTGTGTGTCTCTCTCTCTCTCTGTCTCTCTCTCTCTCTCTCTCTCTAGGGGTATGACACGATGGGGAGAGTATGCTGACCTACACCACATAGATGAGATGGCAGAGACACCCCAGGAAACAACAGTAAACAGCAGTCATTTAGCAGGTTGTTGTTTTTTTTCTTCCCATTTCTCCAAAAACACACTGCACAACAACTTTACAGGGACAAAGAATGAATTTTGACATTTTGCAAGGCTTCACCGTGTAGAACTTGGTTTCCAGATCATGAAATCTTGGTAAATCTCATCAACACTTGAGATTATTATCAATGTGTCTCTGCATGCCCTATAGGCCCCGTTGTTTATGAGAGCACCACACTGCGTCCTGTTAAGGTGAAGACCCCAGAGCTGGAGGCGGAGTCAAACCTGTTTCGCTGCATGAGTGACGCCTCATTGGTTAAGAGGAGGAGGGGGAGGAAGTCTGCATCACAGAGGGAGAGGGAAAGACAACACCGCTTTTCTATCAATGGACACTTCTATAACTATAAGGTGGGTTTCTGCTCAGCATCTCTCCCCTTGTTATGTCTTTTAATTCATCGGTTTCATTCTCTCTCTGTTTCCATCTTTCTCTCCCACTTGCCATCTCTCTTTTCTCGCTATTGCCCTCAACCCATCTCTTTCTTTCCCTACAACATTCATCTGTTTCTCTTTTTGCACCACTCCCCTCTAGGTGCGGTGGCCCTGAAGTGCAAAACACAACAGCATTTCACAAAACAAATTAACAAATTACAAAACACAATATTTTACAGAACAAATTAACAAATCACAAAACAAATTAACAAGTCACAAAACAAATTAACAAATCACATAACAAAACATTTCACCAAACAAATTAACAAATCACAAAATGCCATTGTGTTTTGTGACTTGTTAATTTGTTTTGTAATTTGTTAATTTGTTTTGTGACATGCTGTTTTGTGATTTGTTAATTTGTTCTGTAAAATATTGTGTTTTGTAATTTGTTCATTTGTTTTGTGAAATGTTGTTGTCTTTTGTGATTTGTAAATTTGTTTTGTGAAATGCCGTTGTGTTTTGCACTTCAGGGCCGCCGCACTTCTGTACCTCCCTAATCTCAGCCAAAACAGTTTTACAGCACATTAAAAGGAAACAACTATGTGTAAACCACAGAGAAATGTTATGTCTCTTATTCCCTCTCTCCCTCCTCTCTCCAGACGTCTATCTTCACTCCGTCCTTTGGAACTTCAACCAAGGTCCGTATCTCCAGCAGGATGACCACCGACCTGGTCATCGAACAGCTGCTGCACAAGTTCAAGGTGAGTTTCAGCAAATAATCATCATTCATCAGGTTTCTAGTCACAACATTTCTACCATGTACCATGTATTACAAGCTTAGGTAACTCACAAGCTTCCACCAAAAACTATTACATCAGGACTGTCTGTAGTAACCAAGGAGTAATGCCATTTTGCCACAAGTTGTTGCTAGTTAATTTGATTAGAAATTAACAAAACAGACCAGACTTCTTGACTGTGGAGTGATATGATTAGATGTGAAACAGTGTTCTGTTATTCAGAAATAACAGAATTCAGAATGCCTTCACTGACCAATCAGAACTGGGTATTTAACAAAGCTGGGCAGTAAGGCAAATGAAATGATGAAATGTTCTAAAATACCTAAAAGAAGGTTTTTTCTGTGTGTTATTTGTTCATCCTACAGATAGAGAATGATCCTCAGGAGTTTGCCTTGTACTGTGTTCACCAGAGTGGAGGTATGGTTTGTCTGTTTCATCTTAGTTTTACAGTTCATATATGTGAAATATGGGTTCAGTATGTGTAAAAGTATGTGTGTGTGTGTGTGTGTGTGTGTGTGTGTGTGTGTGTGTGTGTGTGTGTGTGTGTGTTCCAGAAAGGAGGAAGCTGAGTAACAGTGACCAACCCCTATGGGAGCGGATACTCCACGGGCCGTCCGATGACATCATGAAGATCTTTTTGATGGACAGGGACGAACAGGAAGTCAGCAATGATGTGAGTGCTCTAGTCCCGCCCCGAGGGGCATTCTCTGGGGGTTGTAGAAAGTCATTCTGGGATACGTAGGAAATAATTAACTGAAGTAGACAAGTGAATTACAACACGTTATCTCAAAAAACACTCCTGTAATGCATTGAACATCACAGATTGATGACCTCTAACACTGTAAGAGTATCCATCAAAGTGACAAAATGTATGTTGATATCTGACAAGTTATAAAGGTCCTCTCCTCTCCTCTCTCCTCTCCTCTCCTCTCCTCTCCTCTCCTGTTCCCTCCTCTCCTCTCCTCTCCTCTCCTCTCCTCTCCTCTCCATCAGGTGGCTCAGTATCTGAACTTGGAGCTTCCCATCCTGGAGCAGGTTCTACTGAAGCTCAGAGAAGAGGAGAGCAGAGAGATACAGAGAGTCATTAGCAAGTTAGTATACTCAACTTATACCTACTTATCTAGCTTACTGCTTGATACCAGTGGTTTGTAAGTGTGTTTGCTCCTTGAAACTTTGCTCAAATGTTATAAAAAATGTATGTCAAAACAAAAAACATGATAACTTTGTTGAAAATCCCTTTAGATAAGCACCTGATAATACTTTCCTCTGTCAAATTGATGCCCTTTGTGCTTTGCTATAGCAGCTCTTTTGGTTTGTTTGCCCTCCTTAACACTGGGACTTTTATGTGACATTTCCAAGTAATTAACAGAGTGACGTCTTGCTACAAACAATCAATACCTTGAACTAAATTGGTATTTTAGGATTCATTGACATGTGCTGTGGCACCAAAGTTGAAAATCCACTAAATTATGTCTTGATAAATAGAATATACTTATGTTGATCTTTTTATACACATATTTTGGGGTAATGGTACACAACTCATAGCTGATAGCGTTTAAATAGAGAAGTGAGAGATCTATATAGAGGCATTAGGAATTTTTAAAGTGTTTACTTTGACATCAAAATCAATGTAGTAACAGATTTTGGCCAGGTGATGGCACCAATGTTCTAAATGAATTTTTGATGCCTTACTCTTGACTCTTCTCTTCTTGTGTGTGTGTGTGTGTGTGTGTGTGTGTGTGTGTGTGTGTCAGGTACCACCAGCAGCATAGAGTCCTGTCCCAGATCATGAGCTGTAAGATCTCCCCTCACATTGAGACCAGTGTTTGACAGCCAGCTGGGGACTGGGACCACACAAAGGACAAAATAAGTCGCTCAGATGGAGAAGGAGCAAGAAAATTTCCAATACACACAACTGGATGTAACTACTCCCTGTGACAATGACATGAGAAATCACCACACTGAAGACAAGGACCAGACCAGTAACTCAACAAAGCACTACGTAAAGAATGAAAGAGATAAACTGTGGATACTAAATCCCAAAATTCACCACTCTTGACTATTTTACCAAGGGAACTTTGTTTTTTGTTTATTTGTTTCTTGTTAGTT
Organism: Centroberyx affinis; assembly: GCF_046629955.1. NCBI lineage: Eukaryota > Metazoa > Chordata > Actinopteri > Beryciformes > Berycidae > Centroberyx > Centroberyx affinis. Next base: position 108,970 of record NW_027281745.1, read on the forward strand.
TGTTTTTTGTTTGTTTTTGAGGTCATTTTTAGATTTGAAGAAAACTTCCAAACGAAGGTAAGTTACCTGCCAAAATGTTTCAGTTTTTGTTTTCTTGTTTTTTTTAGTTCATTTGCAGAATCAATGTGATCAAAGTGATGATAAAACAGAATGATTAAAAAACACATAAAGGAGAGATGCAAATTATTAATTTGTGCAAGTGAGATACAAAATGCACTTAAAAAAACATCTAATCTCAAAACAAATAATGAATAAATTAAATTGTATTAAAATACCAGCTTTTGACTGGTGGCTGGTCCTAATTTCTACCAAATTTACCACCAAACCAATGCAGAGGATAATTAATTTATGCAGGCTGACAGTGGAGTGCATCACATGCAGGCAGACACTGTTGATACCTTACTTGTCTTATCATCTTTTACCTTTTTACGTTTTACGTTTTTATTGACAAAATAAATTGTGTCTCATTTCATGATCCTTTGGCCAATCCAACCTACAGAAAATGTGCAGTAGAATGAAAATAAAACAACAGTCAAGGGGGATATCAGCCAGGATTTTATCTTATGTCATATGACATAAGACTTATATTCCAAAACAAAATATCTACCATTTGAAAAATGTCTACTATCACAAAATGGTTGCACCAAGAAAGTGAAGCTCACTATTAAATATTAGCGAAGCTATTAGTTATATTAAGATATTTTCTTACAAAATAGCAACATTAAATTGTCTGCAGTGAATCAGTGGATATAGAAATAGCTTTACAGTGTTTTGGAATGAAACTTTACTTGTTTCCAAGTCCACCAAGTTTAAAAATAGTAGGTGAAATCACTGTTGAAACACATATGATGACACATTGCAGCTGTGCAGTCAGACCCACTAACTTTCCTCATATTCTCATATGTTGTGAAGAATAACATTCACCTACATATAGAGTACTACACCTTTGTTCATAGTCATACTGCTGAGCCCCTGTATTACATTGCACGCCCACCATAGAATTCAGTAAAGATTTTGTGGCAAATATGATTCTGTTCCTCTCTCTTTTGATATTAGACCATCATGAAATCAACACACAATAGACAGTGCTTTCCCTTACTTTCTGTTTCAGTCTTATGGGGTCTGTTCTTAAAGGGATTGTGCAATAATTTCAGGTAAAAGCAATCCATCACAGAAAGGTATTAGCAGAATTTTCCCAGACAACCACACAGCAGGCTGGATGTGAGACAGAATGTGACGAGTTTGGAAAATGTGACAGTCTTAGAAAGTGATTGATAGCATTAAATTAAAAAATAATACTTTTTTAAGGGAAAGTAGCTAACTCAAGTCTTTAAATGACAAAATAATAATACTTTGGCACTTTTGACTTGGCCATCTATATTTTAGAAATGTTAAATGATGAACTACAGGTAATGACTTTTCTTTCCCAAAACGGATATCTAATGTTGAAGTAAGACTCTTCTACCGGCTCCATATGTCCGCCTGTTTCCTTATTGGTTTTTTTTTTCCCCTTTCTTTTTGACAGGTAACATGTCAACTGCAAAATAAATACAGGATAAAATTGTAAGATGCTATTGTAAATAACTGTAAATCAATGTTATATGTTCATGAATAAATAATAACTATATCTAAAAGTGTATTGTGGATTCTTGGAGCAGCATCACTCCTTTAGATCTACAATACTCTCTATCTGTTGGCCTCACTTTCTGTCTGTTTTACTCTCTCTGTCTCTCGTAAGACTATTTTTGAGTCTTTTTCAATACAAGGTTCAAGGTTCTTTATTGTCATAAGCATAACAAAACAGCGAGAAGCAGGTAATTCTAGCTATGAAATTCTTGAGCCTAGAGCTAGCCACAAGAAGTAAACAAATGCAGTACACTAGTGCAAAATGGTAAAGTGACAGAAGTAATAGAAAACTATATAAGAAGTAATACAAAATATAAAGTGACAGAAGTAATAGAAAACTATATAAGAAGTAATACAAAATATAAAGTGACAGAGAAAAAACAATTAAATACAATAAAATAAAAATATGTATGATATGTACAATTTTCAAAATATATGTATGTGCAGTACAAGATGGCATTTATTTGACAAGTCTGTTTTTTGAGGGTGGACATTGTATAAGAAAGTTCCACACAACTGCCACTGGAGAATTCATAACATTTGCCATGTGGAGGAGGCCTTGATCCAAACTTACAGCACATTTTAAGTATGACTGCATACATTTTTTATCACAGATGGCCCCGGTGAGAATCACACCTCTAACCTTGGCAGTGTTGATGCCACACTCTACCCAATGAACATTATTGCACGACAGTCAGTCTAATGATGTGTTTTCCAATATAAATCACCTTCTTTCCAAATCTCATGCACTCTAGCAATGGCTTTATTAAAAACAATCTCAAAGGGGCATTAGGTAATGTTTTATTAACTTTATCAACCTCTGTTGAAGACTAGAAATTGCAGCAAGGTCGATAGAACTTGTGTCCTTCGATTCAAGTCTCTAACGATTAGCCAATCAGCGCCACGGGCGGGACTAACGCCGTTGTCAAGCTGTGCGCCGGAACCAAGGAGGAGTAATAACAACGATGGCGACCGCTGTAGACAAGATAGACGCTGCTATCAAAGCTGTTCTAAATCGATTAAAAGTACCAATTACTTTGAAATCCGAACAGCACTCTGCTTTGAAGGCATTTATTCAAAGGAGAGATGTTTTATTCGCATCGGTGTCGGCTTAAAATGACGTTAGATTCAGGCGGATACGTTGGTCTCTAGTGATTGGTTAGGGAAAATCGAATCCCCCTCCCCCCACGGAAATCGGTTAGAGTGGAGGCAATGTCAATTCTGTCTGATATCAGGCAAGTCCCCTTGAGCTTTGGTAGCTTGTAATTAACACAAACAAAATCATATTTTTGCTATCGAAATAAGCCAGCTAATTAGAGCAGTGATCCAACAGATATGTCTAGTAAAGAAGAGGTAATATATCACCATGCAAAATGCTGGAATAATAACTACTTTGTTATTTGCTTGTTTGGCTTGAGAAAAATAGTTTTTAGCCTTCGAGGTGAAATGTTTTGTGACACCAGTCGCTCACTCATAGCACCGTAAATGCATCTGGGAGTTGCCCTATGGGTTGCCCCGCTCCTTTCCATTCTTCCTCTCTGGTGTCTGCACACAGTCAGTATTATATAGTTGCAGATATCAGCGCTTGTTTTCCTCCCTTCAGAAGAAGCCATTTTGCTGCCATTCATTCTAGTCCAGTATGAAAAACAACATCCACAGAGCGAGAGAATCCATCACAGGAAACATGAAGCCAGACTTTCTGTTTTCTCATTATTTCATTTAGTCGAGTTGAGTGTTTTCATCTCAGCGCTGCGTTACAACACCCACAGGAAGAAATGGAAATAATCCCTCAGAAACATGTGTCTTCTAAAACTTTACTGTCCCATCCATGTCTTTTTATTCAGGGCGTCTTTGTTAGCCGGGACAGCAGTTCATTTCAAGCAAGGTTTGACACTGTAAAGTTTGTATTTTAAAAACAGTGGAAAAAAAAAAAATGCTGAAAACAATTTTGTTACATACGGCATGCATTGAACAATTTTGAAATCTCAGCACCTGGCTAAATAATCATTGAGTCATTGGTATTGATCAACAACCCTATCAACCCCCTGCAGATATTATGGTCATTTTGTGCTATGGAGGCAGTACCAACCAACCTCTCTCTCTCTCTCCCTCTCTCTCTCTCTCTCTCTCTCTCGCTCACACACACACCGAATCCTCTTTCTCTGTCTCTCTCCCTCTTTCTCTCTCTCTCTCTCTCTCTCCTCTCTCTGTCTCTCTCCCTCTTTCTTTCTCTCTCTCTCCTCTCTCTGTCTCTATCCCTCTTTCTTTCTCTCTCTCCTCTCTGTCTCTCTCTCTCTCTCTCTCTCTCTCTCACACACACACACACACACACAGTCACACACACACACAAGGCAGGGAACTGCTTACAAGTGGAAAGTGCTGCCGTCCTAATAGTTAAATAATGGTGTAGTACAGAGGGAGCAGTAATGCCTGGGCTATTTAATGGCAAACCTCCCTATAGGAGGAGTGTTTAAACCCAGACAGCCTCAGATCACCAGACGCTGGAACAAACTTTCCTCTGACGAATGGCGACTGACGAAAAGAGGATAAATGGATACTGGTTGTTTTTATTGAAGGATAGAGTTTCCATTTGGTGGCTGGTGTTTCATCCACTTACATCCAGGACCACAAGCTGGCATGGTCCTGGGAGTTTTCTGCCTCCTTGCCCCACCTTTCTGTTTCTATCTACAGTCTGTAGACACTCATACTTTCTGTATGTATCTACAGTTTATGAACAAACTTTGTACTTTCTGTGTGCATCCATGTAAAATCTACATACTTTGTGTATATCTAAAGTCTGAACAATATTTGTACTTTCTGTGTATCTGCAGTCTATGAACACTGTTTGTATATAAACTGTAGATACACAGTACAATCTTTGTACTTTCCGTGTGTATCTACAGTCTATGGACAATCTACATTGATTTTCAACCTTTTTCATATCAAGGACCCCTAATTTAGTCCACATTTGAGCCCCGGACCCATTTTATAAGATTTTGTCTCTCAAACCAAAATCTGAGAATATTTATATTGTCAGATATTATTTTGTCCAGAATCCCATGACTATCTGTATTATAGATAAAGAGATAACAGTGAAACTATGATCAAAATAGTCATTCTTCTACATTCTTTAGTTCTCTAATTGTGTCAAACTTCTTGTAAATGAAATAATGGTGAAGTTTAACAATTCATCAATTTGCAGGGGACCCCCTGGAACTCCCTCAAGGATCCCTGGTGGTCCCCGGACCCCACGTTGAGAACCACTGATCTACATAATTTCTGTGTGTCAGAAAATTTGAGGCAAAATCTCATTATCACAACATGTTATCTTGGTCAGGATAAAATGAAGAGACTATGCTAGTACATTTATTTATGTATTTATTTATTTATTTATTTTCATCAATTACAAACAATTACATCAAATTCACTAACTTTTCTTTTATTTAGGAGCAATGTTTTGAGAGAATAGATGTGCGGCAATAAATATAAATTAATTAATCGGAGTGCTGTCCTGGAGTATTTCGTTGGGAGAATAGATGAAATGGAAAACAAAATGAATGGACTGCGTTTGCGTTCGGGGCCTTTGTCTGGCAGGTGCACAGCACAACATCAAATAATCACATCAAATAATGATCACATCAAACAGCTAGTACTCTCACAGCCATCAAATAATGAATGCTCATGTCAAATAATTAAATCATTACATCTAACCTTAACATAAAAAAAATGATGAGGTTGTTTGTTTATTCATGTGTGGAGGATTTGTTATTTGACTTCTTCCTTTGTTACTTGATGGCTGGCTTTTCATTATTTGACAGAAATATTTGTTATTTTATGATGTGAGCATTCATTATTTGTTGTAGTCATTTGCTATTTGAAGATTGTAAGTTTTTATCATAAGGTGCTGGGATCATTTATTGTTGGACTGTGACACAGAAAATGTTCCATACAACTGAAACTGCATTGGAAACAAGTTCGATTACCACGACTGGACAACTTTTAAAATTTGTTTTAAGGAAAACAAGATTTGGCGGCTGAGTATGTGACTAAATATCTAGTTAAGATGTAGATTTGTTGGTAATAGTTATTTAGGAAAGTAAACAGTGTCATGCCTACTTGAGAAACTTATACTTTCTAAAACGTGCCCAGTAAAATTCAATGTTTATTTAGCTAGTTTTAGCTGGCTCACTATAAACTGTAGGTCATAACCCAAAATGGGCTAACTTCCAACGTGATAGTTCCCATATGAGCAAAACTAAACTGAAACGCTCGCTAAATTTCCAATCTGGGTCTCAGGCAAGAGAAATGTGAGACCCCTGGGTGTAAACCAGTACGTTATTTACTGTTTGGATTGGTCTGTGTGTGTTCACAATGGATTAGGGCTTTTAACAATGTGTAATAATATCATGTCAATCAAATGACTTGTAAAACAGCAGCTTGTCCATAGAGCTTGGCTCTGACACATAAGCAGTTTTCTATGAATCGGGTTTTCTATAATTTAAGAGCAACACGCCTCACATGTATATGGCACTTTTCACTTTAATTGCATGCAAAAGCCATCTTTCATGCAAAGCCTCCAGTCTGATCGCTACCTGAAAAGGTTGGGTGAGGTTCCTGTCGGAGCTTATCCATCCATTAAAAACTTTGTTTAGGGGTCAAGGTATTGACTTTAAGTGTATTTACAACAGTGGTTCCTGCCCTTTTTGGCCGTATAAAAGCAAGACTTTTCTAGTCACTGACAAACAAAGATCCTCCATCCAAAGGAGCACTGACCTGAAGAAAATGGACCTGAGCCTCTTCTCTGCTGTCCTGGCCCTGCTGCTGGGCCTTTCTGCAGCACAAGACAACCCCATGGTAAGAAGTATGCCGTCGCACTGCCAAAAATATCATCTTAAATAACTGCTCTACCCTTGTATTTAGTGTTAAAATCATATTTTTCTTAAAAGAAGCTAAAAAATCTGCCAGAATTTGCCTGACACAAATGATAATATCCACATTTCAGGATCATGTATGTTGCATCTAGAGTTTTGAGCTGAAACAAGTTAAATGATCTCAACACATGGCAGTATTTTCCCACCACCATTTTAAGAAAAATGACTCTAAACATTACTGAGGGATGATAATATTGTATCTCCCCAAAATCAATTTTTTAGTAGCTAAGAAAAGCAAGGTTCATGCTCAGACTAACACTCATGCAATTTAAATGATGCAATGAGTGTGAATTGAGTCATGAAATGACTCATGAAACTTCATCAGTCCACAAAGAGCAATGCAAACCATTGAAAAAAAAAGAACTAACCCTAACCCAAAAGGGTTAAAAAACAAATAATATGAAGACATAATTCAACACGACTCAAAAGCATGCAAAACATTTTTACAGACAAACATCCATTGATAAGACCAGACAGGGAATCAATAGAGTTTGATATGGTTAGGGTTAGGTAAAATACAAAAAAAGAAAAGAAAATATATAACATTTGTAAGTTGATTTCATCACTCATGCTGGCTTTGTCTCTCTGCAGGTGCAACAACATGAGGAAGGTGAGACTGGAAATAATAATTCATTTCTCTCTTCACAACTGGTTAATGAGTCTCACTACACAGTGTGGGGCCTCCATATTAAGTAACTGAACCTTCTGTTTTTAGGTGTCGAGGAACTGGACCGTCTAGACATTACTTCAAGAATTCTGGCGGCAAATAAAGGTAAGAATCATTTATTTGTGGCTCTTATAATCATGACGTTATTATCCAACTTGTTTGCAGAACATTTTGCAAGCATTCCTCATGTTAACAGACTTCAGGGAAAATTTGTAACAGTTTGTTCACCTGCTCACATGTTAAGTATTCATCAGAGGTCACATGACTTGGACTCCAGTCACAATTTGAACTGCTTGAGACCTGACTTGATGCATGAATAGAAGACTTGAGACTTGACTTGACTTGGGTTCTGGTGACTTGGGACTTGACTCTGACTTGTACTCTGATGACTTGAAAAGGTTTCTAAAGTCTTGACTTGAGATCTTGTGTTTGTGTAAATGACTCAGATTGAAAGTGATGAGATTTGTTCCAGCAGACGACTGAATTTAAATTCTGTTTTCTGAATTTGTATGGAATGATTGAATTTATTGAAGTTGAAACTGATTATAGAAATCAAACTCATGATGCTCTTACCAAGTTTTTATCCTATTAAAAAACCATATTGCATTGAAAAGTCCTAGATATTAAGTTTTCTTTAAGATATTAAATTGATACTGGACTCTCTTTTGTTCTGACTTGACTTGCTGTTCTACATTTAGACTTGAGACTTGACATTAAAGACATGGACTTGACTTGGACTTGACTTGGTAATCTACATTTAGACTTGAGACTTGACTTGAGATTTGTGCCTCAAGACTCGAGACTGACTTGGGACTCGAGCAAAGTTTACCTTGTCACACCTCTGGTATTCATACATTATCAATCTATTTAACATGTTGATATCCTGTGACTCCAGGCTTCGACCACATGTTGGTGGAGGGAGACGTGGTTCTTTCAAACAAGAGGAATGCCTTGAAGTGCTGGTCAGATTACTGCAAATGGGAAAAATCCCCTAACGGACTGGTTGAAGTGCCGTACACCATCAGTGATTACTTCTGTAAGTGCTTTGTGATGTATGACATCAATGTAACGTCCACAAAATTCAAATGATGTCAGTACGCTGTAAATATACGTATAGTATCTGCTCTAGCAAGTAATTTAATCTAGTACAGAGTCTTCTTTTTAAAGGTCACATCTTGTGTATATGTGTGACCTTTAAAATAAGAGGAAACATCTTCCCATGGAGTGAGATAATTTTACATTTCCAGTGCAGTTTCACTTTCTCTTGAAATAAGTAAAATCCCTCTGGATTCAAGATAACATTTTTGCAAGAGAAAGTGTGTCTCACCACATTGGCAGGTTATATGCTGGAGATTTTCTTGAGATTAATCAAAACTAGATTATATAAACTTAAAAGTCAACATTTTATGCTGTTTGAACATGGTCACCACAGTGACCAGAGATAGAAATGGAAAACTGCTCTTTTGATGTAAAATACTATAATTTAGATGAGTCATTATAAAAAAATGTCGATTTCCACTCACTGTCTCAAAGCATTTGGCTGTATGTTTTCTTTGCCTCGTTTCCAGAAAGTACTTTACCTAATGATGTATGAGCAAAAATCAACAAATGTAATTCAGTGAGTGAGCAGGTCCTCCAGATGAAAATCCTTCAGCAGTTACAGCATGAATGCATGTGATCATTTCTTTTTCACTGCAGATGACTCTGAAAGGGCCACGATTGAGAACGCTATGAAGACTTTTCAAATGAAAACCTGCGTTCGCTTTGTTCCTCACAGCGGCCAGTCTGACTACCTCAGCATTGAGAGCAAACTTGGGTGAGTGTATGTCAGAGATCAAAACCTGAGATTTTTGAGTAACAAATGCTGATTTTTTTTTTTTATTCTATCCGGTTCAAAGCAATACTACAGGTTGCAACATTTGAACCAAAATGAGAAAATCTGGATAGGCTTGAAACAAATTCACAGCAAAGTAATTTTAGTTTCTAGCCATGTACTAGCCATGATAAAGCAGGTCATTGGAATTTGTCTTTTTGCACATCCATCCTATATACACAAATATGAACAAACACAATACCAGAACACACTAGGCATTTCCTAAAAGAGATCCGAATGCAGGTTGCTCACACTGCAGTTTCTTCCAAAGCAGTTGTGGTTTGCACAAGGGAAGTTTGGCGGTTGTTATGGTCGCTGTAATATATAACACAACACCAGCCACCCACCAGTCACCAGCTCACAACTGGAATACACCGTCCTGCTGCTGTCAGGGATCAAACCTGCAACCTGACATCTACTGTGTCTAACATGATGTAATGTAAAGAATGGAGCAACGATGCAGGAAAACAGTGGCACATCACAGATTAGCATGGCATTAAATGTACTGATAGTGGGTGTCAAGGTGCTTAAAGATGTGATAAGCACTTTAATAAAAACAACCCAAAAAAACAAACATGTACCAATCTTTTCTCCCTTCTACTCTTATTAAAATATTTTAAAAACTCTGATTCTACAAATGCTACTTATTCCTATTAAAGGCTTAGCTGATGAAGACTGAGATATACAGTCGGTTTGACTACTGTTGACAAAATGTACTAATACAAAAGCGTAATGTAATGCAGTGGTTCTCAACGTGGGGTCCGGGGACCCCCAAGGGTCCTTGAGGGGGTTACAGGGGGCCCACAGCAAATTGATGAATCGTTGTGAACTTCACCATTATTTCATTTACAATTTAACACAATTAGAGAATGTAGAAGAATTATTATTTTGATCATAGTTTCTCTGTTATCTCTCTACCTACAATACAGATAGTCATGGAATTCTGGGCAAAATCATATCTAACAATAAAAATATCCTCTGATTTGGGTCCAAGAGACAAAATCTCATCAAGTGGAGGTTAAAAATAAAAATTAGGGTCCTTGATATGAAAAAGGTTGAGAATCACTGATGTAATGTACTGTGTCGGTGACTGTAGGTGCTGGTCTAACCTGGGGAGAGATGGGGGGAAGCAGCAGCTGTCTCTGTCTGTTCAGGGCTGTCTTCACCATGGCATCGTTCAGCACGAGCTGCTCCACGCTCTGGGCTTCCACCACGAACACACCCGGAGCGACCGGGACCAGTATGTCCGGATCAACTGGGAAAACGTCTCGACAGGTGAGAGCTGAGCCCCACTGCAGCTGTACACTACGGTAGCTTCCATGGTTTCAAGTGGAATAAGTTTGTTTGTTGAGGAGTGGGGTTTGGGGCTAGTAAGAATTGTTCACCGATTATAATAAAATAAATAAGAGTTTAAGTTTTAGTTAAAGAGATAATCTGTCTGATTCTTGTTTTTATTTTTTTGGTGACGCCTTGATAAGTGATAAGTGGTCATTGCTTTGGTGTTTTGCACTCAGTTTAGGAACTGGCCCAACATAATAATTAAGACACTCAATGTAGACTGCAGCTAATAAACGATGGTGAAATCTACCAGTCCAAAAGAAAAAGGAGACACATCTGCATCACTCCCCATTGTGTTTTTCATCTTGGACAGACAACGCTGGTGTTCACTCTAGTTTTGGCTCAGAGACGGTCACTACTTTTTAGCAGCTTGTTTTCCTCTGAGCAATTAATTTGTTTCTTTCTCCTTGGATTTTCTGTTGATGCAGTTTGAGTTACTCTTTTCTTTGTCTGTTCAGACATTGGCTATCGCTGCTCATGCTAACTACCCAGTTCTTCTTCTGTATGGTATCAATTGGCGACAGTGAATAGCAAAATGGACATATATGAGAGAGAGAGAGAGAGAGAGAGAGAGAGAGAGAGAGATTTTCTCCTTGTGTTAAACTTAAAAGGAACATGCAAAATTAAACTAATTTTTGTTTTTCTGGAAGCCTCCTTGAAACCAAGAAAAACCCTATCAACCTCACTTTGTTTATTTATTTATTTTTACTTTGAGGATGTTATATAAATATATTAAATATTTGATTCCACAGCTAGTTCCTACAACTTCCACAAAGCGGACACTAACAACCTGAACACTCCATATGACTACTCCTCCATCATGCACTACGGAAGGTAACCTCTCATCTTAATATCATGAACAACACTGATATTTAGCAAGATATGACTTTTATTAAGCAGTACATTCATTTTTCATATTGTCAATTTACTGCAAAAACCTTGTGTCTTCAATTATTATTATATCCAATTGTTTTATGACCCTGAAATCAAGCCAAAGTACTGAAAATGCAATGTAAAATGTAAAAAATGCACAGCTGTTAATGGGAAAATCAACCATTTCTTTGACAAACACTTTGGGAGATACAAGGTTTCAGCAGGACATTGAAAATATTCCATCACTCTCCTACAACCGTAAGAAAGGACAGTTTCTTCATTGGTGTATTCATTTCTTGTGTTGTGTGTTTTCTTGTGTTTTTTTTTTTCCTCTCTAGGACTGCCTTCACATCAGCGTATGGAGAAGATACCATCACTCCCATTCCAGATTCCTCTGTGCAGATCGGACAGAGGGACGACATGTCTGACATCGACATCCTCAGGATCAACAAGCTATATGAATGCAGTGAGTACAGAAGTCGGCACATTTGTTTATTATTTAGTTCATTTTTAAGGCATTTCTGCTTCATTAAATAGAGGAAATTCTTAGATTTAGAGAGATTGGGAGGGAGTTACACACAGCAAAGATTCAAACTCACAATATTGGGGAGTGCATGATATTTAAAGACCCCATGAAACGGCATCTTTACTAACTTGATTTGATGCATTTCTTGTTGAAACAGGATGTTGGGGCGGGACATAAAGCAGGGAGGGATCATTCAAAAGTCTAAACCAATGGAATTTGAGTCAGGGAGAGAAAGACAGTCTTATTTGATGGGACGGGTGTGGAGGGGCGGGATTGTTAAAAAATCTGATGGTTTTATCGGTTAGAAATTTATATTTACGCCTCCTAGTGCAGCATGATGTCACAATGAAAGATACTCACTTAAAGATACTTAAAGATAATAGTATTGGGAGTTAATTTCATGGGGACTCTAAATGTATCTATACATTTTTAAATGTTTCATCTATTAGAATATGCAAGGAATTATGTGACAACCAACTGACTTAGAGATTTGTGCGCTGTGCCTCAGTATCCCTATTCATTTCTGCTTGACAACTATTGAGGAAGACTATCATGCTATTATGTATTATGACATCACAGGATAGATTCTTTGTAATGATGGACTTCTCCCATTGTATCTCATTAATTCTTGCTTTCAGAAATGTATACAAATCTGTAATGTTGACTGAGGGAAAACAGAACCAGGGTCTGATGCCAGATCATTCTTTCTTTTCAGATATGTGAAAGAAAATGAAGACAACTCAAACTCTGTTAATGTTAAGGAGACACCTGCTGTTTTCGTAAAACCTCCATGAGATGCAATGAGTGCAATCAGATGTATTCGAGATGTATTCATAAAAACCCAAACCAATTAAATTTTGATTTAAGAATGTGCTCTTTACCTCTTGCTTACAACACTTGAATCAACATTGATGAGTTTGATTCCAAAATTAGATATATAGATATTAGATACATGACATCCAAATATTAGATATTTGAAAAAACTGACACCTACTATCACAAAATCATTGTTGTCATCGTCTATGTTTTTAAATAATAAGCAGTGACATCAAATAACTTTTTTTTCTGAGAGGATACATAACAGTTTGGAATGAAACTTTATTTTTTTTTCACCATGAACAACCATTTTGTAAAGCCAGAAATCAATGAATGAGGAATATGTCATCAAGATGTACAACAAGCTGCTGTACTGACAATGAAAAGGAGAATCATAGGTGTTCATAGAATGATTGTTTGAGCTGAACACTACCAGTCAAAAGTTTGGACACATGCATTTTTCTTTATTTTTTTTACTATTTTCCACATTTTAGAATAATAGTAAAGACATTAAAACTATGAAATAACACAAATGGAATTATGCAGTGACCAAACAAGTGTTAAACAAATCAAAACTATCTTATATTTTAGATTATTTAAAGTAGCCGCCCTTTGCCTTGATGGAAAGGCAAAGGCTTTGGAAAGAAATTAATTTATATTTGTCAAATTTCAAGCATTTAAGCAGAAGCCTTTAGATCAAAATGGCTTTAAGAGAATGAAAAACACAGAACATTCAATGGTAGTGTAAATATAAATAAGCTTCATATTATGGTAACAATAACCGATATTACATCCTGGGTGCGGTCATAGTCACCTGTAACATTTTTTCCCAATGCCCCTCCAAACAAGTTTTACAGAGACAATGTTGTGTGTCATCATTCGTCATCCAGCAAAACACACATCCACCCCTTCAAATCAGTTGCAAAACATTTATTCACAAAACACCATCAACATTATATCAAAGTGTAGGGAGATAGTAAAAGCCGTAGAGCTGAACTCCAAAGTTGAGTGCTGGTTTGCCGTATCAGGACTGTGTTCTCTATCAGCTGGATGAGGGGTTTGTTCAGGTGGAGGGGGAGGAGGGAGGCGGGGTGACGGGCAAGATCCTTGTGCAGGAAGACTTCACCAGCTCGTGTTTGTTGTTGCGGGGGTCGAAACTCACCGTGAACTGGCACGTCAGACGCTGCAAGGAGGGAAACAACAAAAACATGTGTGTCAGAATGAGGAAAATATTCATTTAAAGGTAATCTATCTATCTTATAAAGGAATATTATGCAACAATAAATAAATATTTTAGAATGAGGCACAAGGAAGAGGTACAGGACTATTTCTTCAGATTTCACAAAGGGTTGGATGGTGGTGAAGTACAGTTAAGGATTATTTCCTTTCACGTTTCTACTTAAAGTCCTGATTTATTCTGATTTCCATTTGCTGGAACTGAGGTGACAGCTTTCTGCTCCTGTACACTTCAATTACAATTGGAAAGTACATCACGATTGACAGCTGACATTTAAAATAAATTATGATAGTTTCTAAAGAACAAAATGCTAATAGTCTTTAGAATGCAACCTTTATATTTTACAGATATTGAATGAATAATTATATCTGGATTTTAAAGATATTGAATGATTAATGTAAGGTAATAATTTATCAAAGAGTGTTGAATCCAGTAAACAAAGTGTATTTCAATGGAACTCTTAAAGTTGTAATCCACATGATTTAAATTTTTGTTTTCAAGTTTGGTGACATCTTTGTTGCTCAGCCGCATCACTGTGGTGTTTCTGCACCGCACTTCCCACAGATCACCTGTCAATCAAACAGTGTGGGCGGAGCTTGGATTTTCTGTTGATGCAGTTTGAGTTTCTCTTTTCTTTGTCTGTTCAGCCATGGTGTCTATCGCTGCTCATGCTAACTACCCAGTTCTTCTTCTTCTTCTGTTTATTCCAAACAAACCGGAAACGTAAAACGCATCACTTCCTGTGCGGCAGAGGATTTTTCCCGGGAAAAGAGCTGCCAGACACCGGCTGTTTAGAACAGACAATGGAAAAGCTTTATGAACTTGATATAGGTTGAATCACTGTTATTATATCAATCGGCGATAGCAGAACGGAGATCTATTTATATGAAAATGTTGTGTGTCATTACTAGGTTTTGTGTTAATATAGAGGATACTTTAAGAGGTTAACTTTACCAAGCAGTCAGGGTGGGCCAATAAAAACACTCGCACCAAGGTCCATTGTGATGTCGTGTGAATTGTAACCCAAATATGGCTTTCGCTTCCATTTGTATGTTTTGGGTGTGGAAGCTGTTAAATGTCTGCATCCTGTAGGCGGTTAAATGGCGACTCAGCAGGATAACGTCTGCAGTTTCAATTACAGGTCACCGCAGGAGGCATCACACACACACACACACACACACACACACACACACACACACACACACACACACACTGTTCTAGAGAGTAAGCATAATAAGGCTATAAACAGGATTATGCCAGACAGCACAAGAATCACATAAAGTGCTAACAGAACAGAACTGTACACACCAACCCAAACATACACACACACACACACACACACACACACACCAGTCCAATCTGAGTCCACTCTCACAAAGCATATATCCTTTTCAAAAAGTG
Organism: Centroberyx affinis; assembly: GCF_046629955.1. Lineage (NCBI taxonomy): Eukaryota > Metazoa > Chordata > Actinopteri > Beryciformes > Berycidae > Centroberyx > Centroberyx affinis. Next base: position 124,258 of record NW_027281745.1, read on the forward strand.
TCTATTTTGTGACAGCACACATTTCTGTTTCTTTTCAGTACATAATATATTAATAACAACACATATAATATTAATAACAACACACTGAAAAGTAACAAAACTATGTGTAGGTCCATATTAAACACATGGGCATATTGAAGATGACATCCACTTTGAGATGACATTTAATTTGGATTATGTGAATTGCTCCTTTTAAAGTGATATTAAATGTTAATATAGCATTTATAGTTTATATGTGCACCAGCAGGCTGTACATTTTAGTTTCAACACATACAAAGAGGCATATCTTACACTAACTGAGTTTTCTGAGTGTTTTTTTGTTTTGTGTGACAGCCTTGTGAATATATTCCTTGGGCCAGTTGCACAAAACACCCTAAGTTAAGATTTTCCTTAAAGTCCAAGTTAAGGTTTCCTTAAAATAAAATCGGTTGCACAAAAGACCCTTAAGCCTTCTCCTTAAGGTTTCCTTAAAATGTTCACTTAAGTATTTAAGGTTTTCTCCTTATCTTGGTCTTATACTTAAGGAGTCCCTTAAAGTTAGTTAAACCGTTGTACGGTTGTAAAAGCTTAGCAAACAAAGTAAGGAAAAAAACTTAAGGTACCTCTGACTCTATCTTAACCTTAACATGGCCGAGTTTATGGCGATAAATTAAGAAGTTGTCGTAATTTTTTTGGACCTCTTGGATGGACCTCTTCACCAGACTTCTTGAATTAATTTTCGTTGCAATTTCCTCCCACATTCGTTGTTTTCTGTTTGCTGTCAAATTTACTTTTTAGTGTGTGTTTTTTTTTATTGTATACCTCCAGACGTATAATCTTTTCCTCCTCTGACCAATTTGGTGTTCTTGTCTTCTGCCATTTTTTTTACTGTCTATAGGCCAACTTTGTGAGACGATAACAGGTGAGGCGATAACAGGTATCACAAGTGCAAGTGCAAGCAAACAAACAGGTCTCCATGGCAACTGTAGAATTTTACCGCTGTAAAATCTCTTTCAATGCAGTAAATGCCTTAACGTTTTTCCTTATTCTGTGCCACACCCTTAAGTAAGTCCCTCAGCTAAGGAGAAATTAAGTCTTAAGTGTCATACTTAAGGGGAAAACTTCAGGTGTTTTGTGCAACCGGCCCATGATGAATAAATAATCGGAAAAAATAGCATGAACATTTCTGATTGCAACAGCTGGAGCTAATGCCGGAGGTTTACTACACATAACATAATCTTGAAAAAAAGTATTTTAAAAGTGTGTTTTGCAAATGTACCTGAATAATAGTTGAATATTACTTCAAACACACTCTGACACACACACACACACACATACACACACAAAATAGAGTCACCTTTTTCCCCAGACTGCATTTGTCCAAGTCGTGGTTTTCAGCCTTGAGGCACTTGGTTTTTCCCAGGACCGCCTCAATCTTATAGTTGATGATGTTGGTCACCTGATGAGACGACAGGACAGAAGAAGAAGACAGACTCAGCGTTGGATGGAGTTGGATGAGTGTGTTGTCTACAGTGCGGTGTCATGGGCCTGATTCAGTGTAACATCTCTAATGAGAAGTCCCCACTGACCCACTGTGCTGTATGGGATTTACTGTTATGTCATTATGTGAGCTCAGGTGTGCTTTGAGATTTGGCTCAAGAAAATAACTGATTTTCAATTTTAACAGATTGGAGTTATACAAACATTTCTCATAGTCAGAGCTGCTCTGGAGGCAGAAAGAATCTCATTGGCTGAGTCAAACCTCAATGGGCGGAGCCAAAGAACCAGTGTTTTTCAGAGTGCAAGTTAGCTGCCAAACTTGAATGGCAAAGAAGGAACTCTAAAGAAGAAGGAAAGAAGGAACTAAATAAAAAAAACAGGATGGCATTCATGAACTAGGATGGGCAGCAGCTAGCTAGATAGCTATAGGCTAATATGGCTAGTTTGAACTTGAAAGTTCAGCTAGGATAAATTAGTATGGCTATATTGCATTTTTTCAGTTAGTAACAAGAGTCCTAGGCTTCATGATATTAGCTTCTTCCTCTCTTACCTGTTGCCCTTTTCACTGGGCTGCAGTGTAACATTAGTTATACCACAAAATATGTGGTTCTTTGGCTCCGCCCACTAAGGTTTAACTCAACCAATCAGATTATTTCTGCCTCCAGAGCAGCTCCACCTCTGAGAAATGTTTGTATAACCAAAACTCCAATCTCAATATTAACTATTAAACATTTTAATTCAGTTAATGGAATATGCTGGCCATGCTACTGACAGAGCGAAATCAAAACCGGATGAACAGTTTATCAGCCTTAGGAGATGTGGATCTAACCTGAGTCTGAACGGAGGTGATGGAGACCAGTCTGAACAACTTCTTGGTCCTGGAGTGGCTGTTGTACTTCTCCACAGCGTGGCGAGCTGCCATCTGAACCTCATCTGACTCTGGACTCATGTCAGACCAGCCGCCCAGCAGAGGGACGTTCTCTGTGGGGAAAACACACGGGATGGTCAGACAAAACACACACACACACACACACACAGTTTGAATTCCACATAATTCCACAAGGGCTAGAGCGGCAGTACAACACAATATGTATTACTGAAATGTAGAAAGGTAGCATGCAATCAAAAACACACCCATGCTTATATAAATGCATTCATACACTAACACGAATTGTAAAGTCATAGACAGACACAAGCACAATTGTAATAGTTTGCGTGATCCTTCTTGTGTTTTTGTGCTGCCCCGGCCTCATAATTTGCTGTGTCAGCTAGCTGGAACAGACCAGAACATCAGTCGAGGACATGCGAGCGAATGCAGATTCATAACATCAAACTCTAGATCCCGCCAGTTACGCGCAGTTACCCAGTTACCCCCCCTCGCCTCGTGCTGCCAAACCACCTGCACCGCTCTGCCAAACCAAAGGCCTCTACCATCAGACAGAGGTTGGATATAAAGCAGGGATTCTCTGGGAAACAGAATCAGTATTTAGACGTTGGGGTTGCAGCTCCTGTGCCTTGGGTGGCCCAACCCATCACATGATGCTGCACTTCTGTTTCTATGCTTTATGTTTCTTTAGTCTTCCAGTCTTCCTGTTGAAATTCGTCTTGCAACCTCGCTGATTTCTTTTAAATCGCTATTAAAAACCTTTTTATAAAGTTATAAACTTTTTATAAGCTTGCTTTTTTGCATTAACTTTTTGTTTTGTTTTGTTGTTGTTTTGCTATTTGACTGTTTTTATCTTTTTTGTTGTTTGTGTTTCCTCTGCTGTGGGGGGTGGAGGGGGGGGTTGATTATTTTTTATTATCTGTGAAGCACTTTGTAACTCTGTTTTGAAAGGTGTTATATAAATAAAGTCTATTATTATTATTATATTCAAAATGTATGTACAGAGAAAAATGAAAAAATGCCGTTTATGTATTCTGCACCTTCTGCCTGGAATATGTTCCTGAATGACTTAAAACTGAACGAGTTAATCTCGCTAAATGCTTTTAAATACAAAACAAAAGAATTAGAGGCAAATTCACTAAAATGTCACTGTTCTGAATTAACAAATTTCTGTGTAGCGGACTGTTCTTCTTCTTAAATGTTTTGTCAGTTTATGCTGTATTTTGCATCCTATGCTTTTATTACCTCCGGCAAGGAGGTTATGTTTTCGGTGCTGTTTGTTTGTTTGTCTGTTTGTCTGACTGTTAGCAGGATTACGGAAAAACTACTGGCCCGATTTTCATGAAACTTTGTGGAAGGATGTAGCATGGGCCAAGGAAGAACCCATTAAATTTTGGAGTGGATCCGGATCCTACTCACAAACAAGCAATAATAGCACGAACCTTGGCAGAGGTCTGCGCTCTCCGAGTGCCCTTCTAGTTGTATAGTGGGTTCGGTTCCTATATTTGTTTTTATTGTAGTCTGTCTGAAACCATTTGTTCTTATCTGTGCTGCTGCCGAACTCGGCCAGGTCTCCCTTGAAAAAGAGGTTTTTAATCAATGGGACTTCCTGGTTAAATAAAGGTTAAATAAATAAATAATAAAATTATTTCCTCATTTTTTGTGCATAGGGCAAACGAGGACCAAGAAGAACGGTAACGTGGAAAGATGGAACGGTTGACTCTATCCCGACCACTAATTGCTACCGCATTGGTGGTGTACTTTTGGTGCCGATGGGTCCGAGTTGGTAGATTTTTTGTGCCAAGCAACTCTTAACCATGCAGAAATGCTGGTGTGTAAAACCAAACCTTGATCATCAGATGAAGGATTGATGTACAGCGGGGGGGGGGAACCTTAGTGAAACAGAGAGGCCTCTGAAACAGCAGTTAGACCATGTGACAATAAAACCTTCCATTCAGACCAATGCTGATGAAATTCTTCTGGTTCGAGTTGCAGCTCGTCTAGGTTTGGTGGCCCATAACATCTATTCAACATCTATTCAACAAGGCAACAGTAAACCAGGCAGTGTGATTTTGAAAATGGCATGACAAAAGTAATAATAAAATAAATACTTGCGCAAAATCTGGGATTTTCAAGTCAAAATGTGCTATTTCAGCCAAATTTACTAGATCTGGTTTTGCCTGAAAGTATCTGGGGAAAAAACACAAAGATATGATGCTGGATCTACAGCACAATTAACTAAAATGTTTGAGGACAAGGATTAAATAGGGCTAAATCTTGTGTAGTTTGCATCCCAAGCAATGTCCAACCAAGAGCAAATCTAACATAGACTGGACTGGTGGTGTGTTTTCTATGGCAGGGTATTGGACTTTAGGTCCTGGTGGGCAGTGTTTCTATGCCAAGCACCTCTGAACCAACCAGAATCTGTGATATGCTGAGCAAAACTTCTACCATTACACTAATAGAAGCCACTGCTGTTGTGCAAATTTTGTTAGTGGTATTGAATGGGCCTCATCGGATAAGCTTTCATCGCCAAACACTCCCAAACAAAACTGCGAAACAAACTCTGCCGTGCCAAATGAAATATCGTCTGACCAATGACAACTCTCTCAGACCGGTGGCCAAACCAACCGTTCTGACTCACTCTACCCAGCCAGGCTGCTGCATGAAGTCACTGGCTGCAGACCGAGGACGTGAACACACAACATACTTTGTCATTTTCTCCCACAGGCACGCCCTGCAAGAGAGAGTGAGCAAGCGCCTGTTAGGAGACTGTAAGAAAGAAAGTAAAATGAAGAAATGGGGAATAAAGAAAACTAAATATACAAGTACATAAAGCGATAGACAATTATATAAAGGTTTTGATTTGATAAAAGGGTTTGACAAATGCTATACACTACCAGTCAAAAGTTTGGACACACACATTTTTCTTTATTTTTACTATTTTCCACATTTTAGAATAATAGTAAAGACATCCAAACTATGAAATAACACAATTGGAATCATGCAGTGACCAATAAAGTGTTAAACAAATCAAAACTCTTATATTTTAGATTCTTTAAAGTAGCCGCCCTTTGCGAGAGATAAAATAATTCTTACGCACTTCACTCGAAGGCTTTTAAAATATTGAATAATTTAACATTAAACATTAAATATGCTAGTTTAACTTTAATGTCAGCTGCACATATAGGCAGACTCCCTGGTTAGTAAAACCTATGCAAGTTCCTAGAGAGCTGAACTCTTTAAATGTGAAGCACTATGCAAGTAGAAAGTTTATTTACTTGTGCAAATTCTTGTTAATTGCTTCATATAATAAATTGTAAGCTGAAAAAAACACAGCAATCAGTTGCCACAGGCCTTGACACTAAAGGTTTTCCGCTCATACGACTGTGATTATTAATGCATCAAGACTTTGTTTTTTATGTTACTACACCTTCTCAGGCTTTTCCTGTTCGTCTACATTCCCAAGCGTGAGATCAGATGGGAATTTGTTGGCATGGGAACAAACAAGCTGACTTAAGGCTCAATTATGCTCAACGTTAAATACATATACGGATACGGACGGAGCCTTCTGTCCGTACTCTGCGTTCATTTCGTCCGTATTTGTGCACGTTTTCTGAAAGCTTACGGACGAAACGGGGCAGTACCACCGGAAATCGTGGAGGCAGTGTTGCCAATAGTTCAAGCGAGACCAGCGAGACACGACAAAGACATGTTGTTTGTTGTTCACAAAAAACATGGCGACGGTGGACAGAAACTTTTGACTCTCTACTGCCCTCTAGTGGATGTATTGCTTAACATCCATGCCAACGTAAAGGACGCATGGCAAGTATGTGGGCAGTGACGGTTTCATCGTTTGAAACGGACGTATTTATTTTCGTACGTAAAGGGAGCACAAATGAGCCTTTACCTTTACCCTGGGTTGCCTCTGTGATTCTATTTTATCTCATTTTCTTTTCATTAATTCTTTTATTTATATAATGTATGCACTTGCGATTTTGCCTCGGCTCCTCTGTTAAGTGCTATACAAACAAAGGCTTATCATTTGTATTATTTCATTGTATTGGAAATAATACAGTGTGCACACCCAGGATCACCTCTGCATTGGTTTGTTTGGGGATGTGATTCCCAGCACCACACAGAGAGAGTGTGCGTGTTATCTGCTTCTTATTGAAAATAATACAGGCACAGAAAAAAAACAAATGGGATTAACTGGGTGCAGTCCTTAACAAAGGAAGCATTTTGTTTGGGAGGTTTCTAGATTGTTAGTCACGACTCTGGCACAGCTGTCGGTGTTGCTGTCACTGTTGTCATATGTTCATTGTCCTTTCGCTCTGCATTCCCTGTTTGTGTGTGCTAAGACATGTCAGCCTGTGCGCAGCTGAGTATGCTCGGTTGTCTTGTTTCTGTTGTGTTGTATTCCTAAACATACAGGCCAGGCCGCTCTGAAAATCTTGACTTTTTCTTGACATAATGCTGCCCACACAGTGTATACAAAACATGAGAACCTCCATGATAATGAGTTGTACTTCCCTGTTGTTGCAGAATCCGTCTCACTTGTCTCAAGGCCTAAAATCTGTTGTTTATCATGTCTCTTTTTCTTTTCATCTACATCTCCCCTTAATGAGAGACTGAGCAGATTAAATGTGTGAAATCAATTAAGGATCTACTATTTTGTACATTTAATAGTGGTGTACTATGTAGAAATAAGCAACTTCCTTCTTCTCCTTCTTCCTTCCTTGTTCCTTGTTCCTTCTCACTGTCTCGCTCTGTTGTTAAAGGTGCAACAAGTAGGATTTTTACTTTGTCCCATAGCACAAAATGATCAGAATATATCTGCAGGGGGGTTGGTAGGGTTGTTAATCAATACCAATGATTCGATGATTACTTTACTAGGTGCTGAGATTTCTGGCTTCCAGAACTCACTTTCCGGACTGTATTCTGTTCGGGAGGGTTGTCAATATTACTGTTTCTATTTGGGCCCCAGATGACATTAATACATTACATTCGGGCCCATGCTGAGTTTAAGACTCCATTCTCAATATCTCAATCAGAGTTACCACTTTTTGGGTGTGATACCATCTTGTACAGGCTGTTCTCCCGAATGAATGTGAATTGCACAAACACAGAGTAGGTCTGTCTCTATTCCCTATTTTTACCCTCACTTCACATCTCTATGTAGAAATATCAGCACTTGCTGTGTGTAATAATGTTCTCTAAGAGACAGTTTGATGACAGAGGCATTCTCCCTCATTCCCCATGATACTTGTTGCTGGTATGTCTTATTCATATCAGTACTTACTGGTTGTGATGATCTCCTCTTGCACAGGCTGATCTCCCATACACAGCTGGACAAAGGAGATACACACCAGCACCGACATATGGAGAGACATCTTCTCTGGCTGACCGCTGAAGCCCAGACCGGGTCACTGTAAAGCAGATCGCTGAAAAGAAAAGGTACAACCTCCGACCCGAAGCAGCCTGTTCCCACTGAGCCGAGTTGACTTGCGCGGATCGCCGACCAAACCGCAGCAGATGTCTTCAGAAGTCCTGCAGAGTCTTCAGGGCAAACCGAGGAGCTTTGAGATGAGAGGGAGCAGGAGAAGAGGCTGCCACTGTCAAATGATGAACAGGGAGAGACAGAGTTATTGGAAAAAAACAAATCACAAGTGGCTCCAGTGACTCAAAGAGAGAGGGAGGGACTACTTTTGCTGAGAGGGAAACAGAGAGAGAGAGAAAGAGAAAGAGATAGATCTACACAGTTACTCAGTAATTATCACTAACCACCTTCCTGATATTTAAAAAATAAGACTTCAGCTTCTGAAAGAGTGCAAAAATTAAAGAGAGAGCTACAGACAGAAACAATATTATTGATAGCTAAATTCCTGATATAAAAAAAATGAGACTTAATCTACTGAATGATTAAGCCAAGTAGTGCAAAAATGAGTGAAAGAAAGAGAGACAGAGGTACACAGAGAGAAACAAGATTGATAGCTACCTTCCTGATACTGAAAAGTAGGACCTCAGCTACTGAATGGTAGAGCGAAAGTGAGCTGCACTGCGAGAAATAATGTGTGTGAGAGAGAGAGAGGGAGCGGGAGAGAGAGAAAGAGAGAGGAGGGAGGGACAGAGTGATGTTGGTGAATGGCAGTGGCTGTTCAGTATTTAAGCCTTGGAATGTTTAACCAGCCAATGAAGACCACACCCACCCGCTGCCTGGCAATGACGCCACGCAGGGATTTAACAGCCATCAGTGGCTTTGTGTGTGTATGTGTGTGTGTGTGTGTGTGTGTAAATAGGGTCGGTGGGAGGGTTGGTGGGCGTGGATGCATGCACACTCTATTGTGTGTGAGTGTGCACTTGTGTTCTTTGTGTTTGTGTGCATTGCGTGTTTGCATTCATGCATATATGTGTTAACGTGGGTGTGTATTCATGCATGCGTCTGTGTGGGTGTGAGTGTGTTTCTTTACATGGGTGAGCATTGTACCTTTGTAGACATCTGACTCAATCTCAGCTGGTAAATTCTGCTGGCAGACAGTGAGTCAAAATGCAAGCTAGCACACAGTAGGGCCCCATTACGCGTCACTCGTACGTCAACACACCCTGTCCAGAAGGTTTGTTATCACGCGCTGCATGACCTAAACTGTTCTGATAACAGTGAATAAATGCATAGACATCACCGAGTGCAAAGAAAAGTTGCATTTGAAAGCGTGGGACACGTGACCTGGGCTTCATTATGGTGTTGGCTTTTATTTCTGAACATCTTTGACCTGCTGACTGACTGGGAATGACAGACCCTCTCCCATTAAAAAAAAACATAAAATTATTTAGGATTTTGATTGAATCCCATCACATAAACTGTCCCAAATAAAGAAATAATACTAAGCGGTGTAGACTGGCCACTTTCTTTAGAGAAAATGATTCACCGTAATTGAACAAAGACAAGGATTTCCCCTGTGTATATTAAACTCTTAGGCACTTCAACTTTTGGATTGGGGCCAATGTGAAAAACTCATTTTGAGTCCTGAGATTAACTGTATGAGAATTAGAGAGTTTAAAGTCAGAATTCTGAGGAAAAATCTGAATTTTGAGATTAAATTCAGAATTTTGAGAAAAAATAATTCTGACTTTAAACTCTGACTTTTTTCTCCGAATTCTGACTTTATACGAATAGCATTTCTCCCCCTGGTACCAATAGCGAGAGCAGTATATGGTATATGAGCTTAAAGTACTCATACCTGGTATGTGAAGGCCACAGGGGATAAAGTTTTTGACAGAATTGAAATGTTGTTAATCTGTTAATTACGTGAAAATTTCCTGAGTGGAGTACATTCAATATGATGAAGACTTTAAAAAAACAAATCCTAAACAAAGTGGCCCAGTGTTACAAACTTGATTCTGGGCATTGGTAGTAGCATGCCTAGTCATGAATGTGTGTGTGTGTGTGTGTGTGTGCGTCATAATCCGAGGCCGTCTCATTCTAATCCCTTAACCTTCTGTCACCAGACGACGTGCAAGCTCATAGGAAAACTGTGATCACCTTCACCCTAACTCACCAACCCCCTTGCCATTTCTGTCTGTCTCTCTGCCTGTGAAAACCCATCTGTGATGTTGTATTTCTTTCTTTTTCTCTCTTTCTCACTCTCTGTATAACTGTGTCCATCTCATAGGTGTCATTTTGGGGGTAGACGTGTCACTCCCCAATATTTTCATACAGAATATTTGTCCCCCTATATTAACTCTTTATCAATCTAGTTTTCTGTTCTTATTTTTTGGAGGCAAAGTTATGGAGTCATTCCTATGTTACCAGGGTCCTATGTTCCCCAGATTTATATGGCACATAATGGGAACATGACAAAGGGTCCTATGTTCCCAGGGTCCTATGTTCCCAAGGTCCTATGTTACCAGGGTCCAATGTTCCCCAGCTCTATATAGCACATAATGGGAACGTGAAAAAGATGTTCCCCAGCTCTGTATTCGCTTAATATGGTTAGTTAGAGTTAGGATTAGGGTTAAACATAGGACCGTGGGAACATAGGACCCTGGGAGAGCACATATGTAGAACTGGGGAACATAGGACCCTTTGTCAGGTTCCCATTATGTGCCATATAAATCTGGGGAACATAGGACCCTGGGAACATAGATACGCTCCCCAAAGTTACTACTAACTTCACTTAAAAGTCAGAGATTTCAAAGCACCCACCAGAATCCCACCCAGAGAGAGAGAGAGAGAGAGAGAGAGAGAGAGAGAGAGAGAGAGAGAGAGAGGCTCCCTTTCTGTGATGTCATGTTCAGGCTCTGACTGCTGCATACAGCTACACACACACTGTTGACAGATTGCAGGTGCAGACCGGTAAGGGGAAGGCGTCAGGGGAAATAGTTAATTCGGCCATTCTAGCTACATGTCGTCTGACTTGCTGATACCTATCACAGTTGCAAGCTAACGTAGGTAGTTAACTGACTTTAGCCATGCACTGTAACTCATCAGCTAAGTTAACTCAGATGGCTAGCTAACATGAATAGCATCCCATTAAGAACATACCATTCATGTTGGTGTAAAGCAGATTTTCTAGTTGAATGTAACGTAAACGTAATATAAAGTGCGAATGTAAAGAACGTGGCAGCCCTTACGTTTTTGTACTTCTGCGTTGTGAGCATCGCATTTTGTTGAAATGCTGTACACAGGGTGACAGTGTTTTAAAAAAATCACATCGCACCAAAATGAAACATAGAAGAGGAGAGGAACAGGAAGCAGACGTGACGACAATATCCAGTAAAACCAAACATGGACGCGACTATAGCAACGCAGTTTGACGAATGGGATGTGTTGGAGCAGTTGGAGCTTGAAGAGTTGGATGGATAAGGAACAACAGTACACATCATGATCGCCCTTATGATCAGCCAATCAGAGTGCGCGACTCCATATAGGCTGGACGTGAAGTTGAGATTCTTGGGCAGGTACGCAACACCGACACGGAGAACCTTTTCAATCCCAAATACACATCAAATTGTCGGTTTATGTGCAGAGATGCTTTTTTCATCAAAGTATAAAATGCGCTTAAAGGTCCCATATGGTGTAAATCAGGATTCCCTTTGCCTCTTTGATTATAAAGGAGTTGGATGGTCTATCTAACCATTGTGAAAGTATCAAAACGCACGGTCACCAACTAAATCCACACAATCCATATTAGAAAAGCGAGCCTCTAAACGAGCCGTTTGGACTTCTGTAACTTTGTGGCGTCACAAAGGTTCGCTCATTATAATTTTTGTAAGAAATAATAGACTAACAAAGTATTCTTTTCAAAGCGGTTGAGCAGTTGTCATTGTTCATTACCGGAGAGTTTTCCCTACCTGTAGCTGCCGGGCCGCGGTGTCTCACGTTTCACTCTTGAAATGGTTAGCCAATCAAACTCGTCCAAATTGTTAATATTAATGAGCCTTAAAGGCACAGCAACAGAAACAGCTTGTTCTTGGTAAGGCTCAGAGAGATGCTGGAAAATGAACGTGTAAAAATGGATTGAGAGTTTTTGGTACATGAAACCTTTAAGACTATAATTGTAGTGGCTTGAGCAGTTCTCAGTAGTGATGTCTCCCCCAAAGTTGAAATGAAAATTATGCCTATGGTCCATTTATTTATCTCTCTTTACCTGCCTCTCTCTAACCACAGACATCCTCACTTCTATAAAAGCTGACTAACTGACCACCAATTATATGCCTTGGAAGGAATCTTTCAAAGCTAAATTTGAATCCCTGTTTGCATAAGACCAAGAAAAACTGGCTGATTTCTAATCATTTAGCTTGGTTCCAGAGCTATGAAATATTTTCTACATGTGGGGTACCAAGGTCAGTTATGTAAAAAAGTAAATAAAAACAACAACAACAACATAACACTGGTAACTAATAGGATACAGGTGGTTTGAAACCCACCAATTGGTTGTTGAGTCAAGGCCAAGTGCACAGATGTTGATATTAGCTCAGACCACCTTGGATCACCTTGGACTTCTAAGTTCAAAGCAAACAGCAAGGGCTGTCATTCAACAGCTGCTGATCCATTTAGGTACAACTGTGGAATAATGGTACATAGTGGGGCTGCTTGATCTATAATGGAGCAATTTGCACTTTTTTTGGGCTCTCTGAGAATGGGGGGTCATCACCGATGGCCATTAAGCTGTCAGTTTTAAAAATGTGCCCACCTCAGTTTCTTGCCAACTCAAGTCTGGACCAGAAGCATAAGCACAGCAACATTCGGTTACCATCACAGTAAATTGCGTTCTCTATTCCTGTTTTTCTTCAAAACACAAAGATCACTATTTACCTCTGTGGCTGCCTCAGAATTGCACAGCAACCAGTAACTATGGAAATTATCAGTACTATTGGAATGTGTCTTTGCACTCGGGCCTGACAGTCTGTAATGGAATCCGGTTCAACAAATCTGACAACAGCCAATATGTTGGATTGAGTTTTAGCTCAAGGGGGAAGAATGAACCAAAAGATAAGCCACATAAACAACATCAACTCCCACTCGTAGATGGTTTCCCAGTTCCACTTGCTCCTTTCTTAATAAATTGCAATTTTATTTGGATGAATAAATCTCATAAAATCTCTGCCCCGTGTACAGTAGAACAGAGAACAAAGGACACAAATACAGATAACAACAACAAGCACTTATGCACTTCACGTGTTTGTGTATTTGTGTATGTGTGCTCACAACTCGAATGCTGAAACAGCCTTCCCCTTTTTCTGTGGGCAAAAGTTTATATCAAATGTGTGCGGCTTTGCTTATCTGGGGATGATGGGCACATAAATGATACACAGGGGATATTTGTGTATACAAGGGGAATTAATTGAATTAAATGATTAAATATTTGTTATATATTATTATATATTATTATATATGTTTGTTATGGTGGATGCAAAAAGGCCACAGCAAAAAGGACACCAATGGATGCTTTGTCATTCAATGAAGTGAATCAGGAATATATATATATATTTTTACATCTACAATGTTCTGTCTTCTGCTGTGTCCAAGACTCATTTTAAATTAATAATACTCCAAGGCATGTCAAGCCCATGACTTTCACTGTTATCTGCTACTTATAAATCCATTAGGCCTGCCCTCTTTTAAGCAATATTTTCTGACCACTAGAGGTTGACAGCAACCCATTGTAAATAAAACACAGCAAAGCTTGTGCACTATGGAGGATTATGAAAGACAAACATTGCACCATGCATAAAGGCTAATACCTAAGCTAAATGTACCCACAGAGAAATGTCGCTGGTTACCAGTCACTTTGGCAGATCTTTCTCCCGCTGAATGTTACATGTCCCACAATGAAAAAGTGAAGAGAGACAAGACTATTTTTTTCAGGAATGGGGGGGGGGGGGGGGGGGGAGGGGGTGAGAGCTGCTTTTAAATTGCAACGGAGGAGCCAAACTAGTTTTAAAAAAATGAAAACCTACCTGTTGGCCCGGGAGGAGCTTCATTGCGGAGTGGAATATGACAACAAGCTTTAGTACGGTGGCCATTTTAGGACATCCTCAGTCACCTTTGTCAGTCTTAGCTGTCTTTTGTCAGATTTAGATGGAGTTGTATCAGGTTTAGCTGTTCTTTGTCAAACATTGATTTTGTAATTTCTAATTTTTCCAATTCACTTTATGCACTCAGTAGCGCCTACATATTTCCACTACAACATTAGCCAGAACCATTACTTCTGCCTCTCCAATTAACCAACTTTAGTTACCAGCTGGTTAGAGTTAACAGGACAGTTCGCTAACGATTATATTATTTTTCTTTTTGTTTGTTTCATTTTGAGCAGGTCCTCAAGGAAGAGGACATGAAAGAGCCGACATCAGAAATGGGGTGATGGTGACTGAAAAAGAGAGCTGTCCCAGTATTATTTGCCTGAAACAACTACTCACTTGAGACTTGGGGTATGGGAGAGGAGATAAAGACACTTGGAAGATGTTACAACACAAGAAGAAGACATGGACGAAAGCCTGGCAGAGAAGGACTACTGCTCAGCCCCAATCCCTCAGCCATCGACCTAGCCCACGCTGAAAACGTAGACCTCCGCAAAGAGATTGAACAGCTGAAAGTGACAAGTATAACAACTTGCTCGCAGGCAACACTTTGACATCCATCGATTTGTTTGCTCTGATTTGTTGGCTCTTCACGAAGAAGTTATTTTTTTTTAATTATTTTACTTTTTACTTTAAGGATTAGGGATAGCAATATGATGTTCTTTTATGTTTCTTTCCAGGAAACTTCCTAAGAAATTAACAGTTCCTTTCTAGTAAATTATTAGGAAATTGTGGACCTGGAAAATAAAGCGTTACCCATTTTATGTATACAGCTGTGAAACTGCAAACAAAGGAGAAGGTATAATGAGAATATTGCTTGGTGTAGCCTATTTATAAGTTCAGAAGTTACAGGTAGGAACAGGCAGACTGGCTATGATTATCTCTATCTGCACATAATAGAACCGTTCAAAACTAAAAACTCTGACAATCTATGTTTGAAAAGCACAATAGCCATCTGTCATGTGTTCCCTTACCACAAAGCCTTTGCCTTCAGAAAGTTTAAGAGAGAGTAATACATGTGACCTGAGAAATGAGCAGTCACATTCAACAGGCCAATAAAGCCATCAGAATGCACAACAGGCCAGTAAATTGACCTCTCATGGTGAAAAGGTTTCTCTGCCCCTCACGCCCCCGGACTCCACTAGCTGACTCCTTTTCAGCCATTTCATTCCATTTAGCTGGAGTCTCCATGTCCAAAAGAAGACGCTTAAGACAAAACACTGTAGGCTAAACACTGCTAAAAAACTGTAAAATGTTGCCTGTGTATCATGGCATTGTGTCTTCAGTCACACTGATGTGACCTGTGGTAATGAAGCATACACAGCCAAATGGGAAATTAACTACCCTCTCTGCTCTTCACACCCTCCTGAAAGCTATGATACTGTCATGATGATAAAATCATGGGTGTATGTCTTTAAAAGATTAGGTCTGTTGGATAAGTATGGCCATAAAGATAATGATGGTTATATGTGAAAACAATGTTTCTCAGACATGTCTCCTCAATAAAGCGTAATTCAAAATGTTGGCCAAAAAGGAGCAGACTTTATAATGTGAGCCTCATATAACACTACTGTTATCATAGTGTTATAAAAAGAAGCGAGGAAGAAACTTTCTTCCCTCATGGAAGACACAGTTTGATCCCTACATGCCAGAGATCAGTTGCAAAATTGGTGAAAACAGGCTTTACCATTAGCATACATACACAGCATACGACACAAAATGACCAAAGACATGGTTTGGTTATGAAAACAGAAAATTATCATCTGCAAGCTTTGTAACATGACTGTCACCAGCAATTTTACCATCTGAAGACCAAACATGATTAACAATATTGTGTTTATTCTAGTTTTATCAAACTAAAATAAAAAAGTGTCAAAATACTTAACAAACCTATTGAAACCCCAGGCATAAAACATTTTAGTTATTTTAAAATTCATTTTTGTCAGAGTTCTATGCAAAGCAATCTGTACCATCGAAGTGAAAACAAATGTGTAGAAATTTATGTTAAAGCAAAAAATTAAAATAACAGAGAAATCTATTTCACCCCCTTTGCTTCATTTGGGCTAAATTGCACGCTCGCAAAAAAATTGCTCAACATTTCTTATTATCTGTTACTCAGATGTCTTTTCATTCATTTATTGATATTTTTATTTATTGATAGAGTCCAGTGCTTGAAGTTTCAGAGAAAATATAAATGATCACCCTCCCATCACAGTTTTGAAAAAGACAGAATTTTAAATATTTTTTCCTGTCCAATTTCTCCATTTACTTGCATAGTAAAAAAACTGAAACTGTACCTTCTGGATTTTCAATTATAGTGACTAGAAAGGGATGATTTATATTCTCTCTGAAACTTCAAGAGCATATAAATAATCAATCCCATTGAGTCTGATTAAAGGAACTGGTCTCAGCTTTAATAGACAAATTAAATTAACGTTAGCCTTGAGCTAACGTCAACGGTAACTGTCGTTCCCGGTATCCCACTACAGCGTTTTAAGCAGTGTAGCGGTCACTTAAAGACGCAGGGTGTAAAAATACGTGCCACCAACAGTCATGCTCATTTCACGTTTTTCTGTGAGATCAGGTTGGATGGATGTGCCAGTTATGAGGAGGAAGAGGCGAATGGCATGCAGCTGAGTTCCAAAAAACCATGAGCCTCATGATGACATCTGCGGAGAGAGAAAAAAAAAGCTATTCTCCAATCAAGGGAGCACTGGAGTAACAGATAAGAGAATCGCAGATTTTGGGGTTATATCATACAATTACAATTACAATTTCACATTTGGCAGACGCTTTTATCCAAAGCGACTTACACATGAGATTTGCATACAACACAAGCAAGTTTCTAGACAGGAGAGAACAACGAGAGTAAGTGCTATAGAACTAAGTTCTGGTCCAACAGGACAAAGGTGCTACGAGGGAGTGCTACAGGAGTGCCCAGGAAGCTACACAACCCAAGGTACTACCAATGTTCAACATAACTTTTTGTCATAGCTACTGACTTGAATGTGACTCCTTCCTGATGAATACAACAGAATCTGTCTGCAGCCTGCAAGACTTCAAGTTACGCCCCCTTATTTCTTAAAGGTGTATGACCCTCCGAGGGCATTCTGGCTTTATCTGTTTCTCATCTATTTTAATTAGCTACTATGACATTCAATGAGCATTTAAAATGCAGAATTTGCATAAAGAATGAAGAGTATAACTAATTATTGACAGATCAAAACAATCTATGATTAAAATAAAGATTTTTGCAAATGATACATTTTATAATTTTTTTTTTTTTACTCTATGTGCAGTGGTGATAATTCATCAAATTATTATTTTTATAATAATTTTTTCTCTATTTATGTGCAGTGGTAGGATTATCAAAGACCCCAACCACCCCAACCACCCCAACCACGGACCGTTTCAGCTGCTACCGTCTGGCAAGCGGTACCGCAGCCTCAAGGCCCGGACCAGCAGGCTACGGGACAGCTTCTTCCACCAAGCAACCAGGCTTATGAACAATGGACACTAACAGCCTGCGACCTGTCTGCCCTGCTACACACACACGCACACACACACAGATGTAGCTGTGCATACACAAACACACACAGACATGCAAACAACTATATACACATATGCTTATTTATTACGGCTGTACACACACACCGCACCTTACACACACTACACACTATATTATTTAGTCACACTATTGTTATTTTATAGCTGTATTTACTGTATTTATATACTGTATATATTACTATATATATGTATGTACTTGCTGCTATTTCTATTATTTCTATTGTTATTTTATTGCTAGTGAGTGCATGATTGATCAATGTAAATCTAGCTGTTGCTGTATGTAATTTCACCACAGAGTACTGGTGAGTTGAGGTGTCTGCACACCTAAAATTCTTCTCAGCAGATGCAAAAGGAGAAAGGCAAAACTGTGCAGAGCAGTGTGCATGGAGTTCCTCCACCGCAGAGTACTAAATAACTGAAAGTGTTATTTGGCTTAAATGTCCAACTGTCATGAATATCTGGATGTGTATGCCCTCCGTGGACAGCAGGGCACTTTTCTCATCTATAAAGAAGATAAATCTCCATTACTAGCACAATCACACATTGAAGTTACTGGCTTTTGCAGTGTATTCTTGCTTAACAAATATTAAACATTTTGAAGCGTGCATAGTCCAGTAACCAAGCCTAATGCTTGAAATTATACAACCAATATTTTATTATGAACATTCACCACAGGACCAGAACGTCCCACCCATCAGTCTTGTTTTGAAGTAACTCAGTAACTTTTACTCTCAGCACATTTTACTCGTCATTTTTACTTCTACTCAAGTAAAGTTTCAGCAAAGTAACAGCAACAGAGGTCAGAGGTCACAGATGAAATCAGTATTCCTGTGACCTGAATGATGACAGAAGAGCCGAGGAGAAATGGCAGCAAGGAGAATAAAGTGACTATGAATCAATCTTTATTCCAGTTGATTTTAATTATCAAATGTATATCATCTCTGGGTGTCTTTTCACATTCATTCATTCATGCATCTACTAATAAAAAATTGAAGGAGATGTTTTTTTTTCCCCTGTACAAAATTAGGCAACGTCATCCAGGTCAGCCGAAGCGTCAGACGTCCGATTCCTCCAGAAGAGTCACCCAACAGAAGATCTGCTCTTCAACCTGTATCACGGATCTGATTTGGGCCGTTTTACTCAAATGTTTTCTGCGGTTACTCAGAGAAAGTGCCTCCAGCCACATAAAAACAGTCAATGCTGCAGTATCCTGCAAGGTCATTTTCAGAGTAGAATCCTTGCAGTGTTCCTCTCTTTCCACATCCCCTGTAGCCTTCACAGTCTTTGTAGAGCGAATTGCACTGAATGCAACAGGAGATGAGATATGGAATTCTGTAGGTCCTTCTATACTCCTCTGTAAATGCATTCCAGTTCACCACACCTGATGACAAAAGAACAGAAGGGTTCATGTGTTAAACTTAGGTTCAGATTTTTTTGTTTTTATGTGAAATTTTCTGGTAGCAGTGTTTCCTCGGTATTCATTTAGCAGTAGTATGCCACCACAGCAAGGAATTTACCACTACTGTAAGAGAAATGTGAAATTAAAATAAACACTTATTATCTAAAACAAAACAAAAAAAATAGTCCAGTGTTTTTTAGAAGTAATGATTATATTACGATTAAAATCATTTTAGCACTAGAACCTGGACCAGCATACGCTGGTTTTGCCGACCTGACCCACAGCACATATTATAGCTAAATCACGGTTAAATCTGTCACTGGATTACCGTCACAATGCTTGCAGAAGCACAAACATGATTTTAAGTTTGGCTTTGATGGTTAATTTATTTTTTTTAAGCCAGAAGCCTACAGCTGCCACCCACAAATCCTTTGCTCTGCCCTCACTGCAATGTAAGAAGCGGCAAGCCGGCATGTCCAAGTCGAGTGCGCCTATAGCTTACCATGATCCTGTGAGAGAGTGACTTTCACCTACAGCTCAGAGGTGCTTTGCATCTAAAAAGATGGGAGGAGGGCAGAAGGAAAGACACTCAACTTACTGTCAAGCCAGCAGAAGTGTGCTTCCTTCAGAAAGGATTCCTCTCTCACTATCCTCCAGAAACGTGTGCACGTGAGAGCCAGGGTACGGACTGCAGGGTCGCCATCTTGTAGCACCACAAGGATGAAGATCATGTGCTAAATTTCCTCAGGCAGCTGTGAACATAAAATATGAGTGAAAAAGCATGCTCCTCCGCCTCACGTGGGTTTGAGAGGACAGGTTCCTTTACATCAAAGGAGTGAGATGCATATTACATAATAGCTTAGTACATGTAAGCACAGCAATGACGATTACTTTAGACCAAGTTTTTTGGGCCTGTAAAAATTTGGCCATAATTCTTACCATGGTGACCTCATCATATTTCCTCTTCCTAGGGATGCAGCCATCTGTATTCCCTGCTTGGTAAAGTGGTCAAACCTCCGGCCATGGCTGTAGTAGTAAATATAAAAAAAAATTGAATTTACCTTGCAGTACCAGATTACTGCTAATAATATCTTGAATTTATCTTGATTTTTTAAAGAGGCTGGTACCCTTCAATCTCAAGATTCTCCATCAAAATTGTGCACCACTACTATGATTGTCAGAGGAAGTTTGCACTCCCAATACTGGCAAATCAGGGAACATGACTGCCAGGTGACACAATTTGGGAAAGTCTGGAGAACACCACTGCCAAATAACAACAGTAGTTCAAACAGTTTGAGCAAGTCTGGGAAACGAGACAAATAACTAAAGCCTTGTCCCCTGTCTGAATATTGGGAATCCAGGAACAGAACCTCTCTCTTAAGTGGCTTCATAACCTACAGGGAAAATAGTCTTGGAAATGAGTCAACGAGTCTTCACCATTACACAACAGATCAAGTCAATGGCAGGATTACAAAGGCTAAAAAGAAACAGGATCTACAACTTAAATGTGTTTGGTTTTTTCAGTATAAAGCCTTCTTCTTTCCATGAGTGTGATTTTGCAATCAATACTAAAAATTCACTTACACACAGCAGGAAGTGCCCTGGGGTCCATAGGGGAAAAATCAGGGCATCTTTCTTTTGGGAGTCCACCTTAAACAACAAAGAGAATATTGTTAATTTGTATTAATTTTGATTAAGGCTTTTTTCAACTCTGCCTGAGAATGCTAGCAACACTCTTTCATCTTTGAAGTCACTTCTTAACACCTACTTTTGAGAGGGCTTTCTTTTAACTCTTATTTTATCCATTATTTATTATCTTTATTTTATATGATTTTAATTTAACTTTTAATGACATTTGTAGCTCCTTTTGCTTTTGCATTTTCTCCATGTTGTATGACCTTAAAGTGTTTTTATCTTGTCGTGTGTTGTAACTTTGTTTTGAAAAGTGTTTTAAAAGATAAAGGTTATTACTATTAGTTGAGCGTATTGTGGATACTTACTGGAAGACAGAGGAGAGGGTCACAGGATGAGGGCAAGAGCCAAGTTGGTGGAATATGGAGATCCACAAAGTAAACATTTTTCCCCTGTAGAAGATATCTCTATCAATAATTACAGACAGTTTTTCAATTGAATTTGTCACATATCTGTATATATAGACGCACACACCTGATGCTGAATTATTTCCTTGATAAGCCTCAAGCAAGCATTTCCCACCTGTAAATACAACACTTTTAATCCTAACTCCAGAAAAAGTGCAATTACTTAGAAATTCAAACTAAAATTGTTCCCCACCATTGAATCCATTTCCCTTCTTAGTCCCAGGGTTACAAGGTTCTCTCTTGTGAGGCACGTCTGACCATCTTTTACGATTATTTAATTCATTGGTCTGTCCTCATCCAGTACATAGTTGACCTACACATATTACAAAGAAATGCAAGCAGTGTCAAACAAAAAACACTTCAGGGATTAAAGCAAGAAAAGATTTGTGAGCCTGAAAAGTTGTCCAGGAGAAAATGGGTACAATGTATTGAATTAAGTATTATATGAATTTAAAACTGCTCTATGCCTGAAATCAGGCATGGTGCCTGAGAACTTTAAGCTCTGACACTTAAAGAATTGCAACACTACAAAAGAAATGACAACACAATATGATGAACGTGAAAAAATAAATAAATCAAAGCAGTGCAACCACATACCAATTGCTCTTGAAGGGGACGATACACTCTGAGGTTTGATTTCACAGTCAGAGCCTCACACTGCTCCCCACAGTGGTCTGCCATGTCCACATCTGTAGGCACATCCACATGCACTGCAAGACAATGACAGTTCTAAGCATTTTACAATGATAAGACATTTAAAAAAAACTATTTTGGATTACATAGGCAACCATTTTAAATGTTATCCTTCTGTGATGTTTTGTTGAACGGTAGTCGCCTAGATACAGATATTTTTGGGTATCTTTGTGATTTGAAGTGATAGTTGTACTACAATAGATCTTAATGTAAATGTATTAAAATAAGGAAATTAAAGCATAAATACCCAAAATGGCTTTTCCATGTGCGTCAAGGGTGATATCTCCATTAGAAATTTGCTTTAAGTCCTCCAGTGCCTGCTGGTTAACTCTCTCATTGTGGTGATGTAAAATGCTACGCATAAGGAAGATGTGGCTTGCTGGGGAGAGAGAGTTCATGAACTAGTTGTTCTTCCGCATGGCAGAGAACAGCTGCTCCGCTATCTGGGAGTTGAGCCACCCACATAGCTCAGGCCCAAGTCCAATTACTCTCAGAGCATCCTTTTCATCTCTTGTGTTGTACTGATGAAAGGTGTCATACAATGCATAGTGCTCTGCAGAACCAGTTGCAGGATGGCCATTAAGATCAGGTGGGTCTTTTTTCAACTGCAACCATGGCAAATTCATTTTCAGTTCCCCTTTCTGGGCAGATGTAATATTCTCTGGGGTAGCTGCAGCCACTCTTCCTTCATATGGACTGAAGGGCAGTTTCTCTGGCTCCCGTAGGTTGGTATGAGTTACTAATCCCCGTGTAAAATCATAGATGACAATGTTTGGGAAATGTTGGAATGACAGCCACATATCTGCATAATCTCTTGGGCTTTCAGATCTTATGTTGAATTTGACCGAGTTCACAATGCCACAAGGACACATGATCACTGCCCAGCCACCTTGAAATGGAAATACACACAATTAGCGTGGCCATTGACCTAGCTGTATTCAGGTACACGTACAGACTCATAGTGACAGGTTTACAGCAATTCAATATTTTCATGTCATTACATAAATGATGTAACTACATATATGTCGGACACTTACCAGATGCTCCCCAAACATTTTGAAACACTTTGTCATAAGTGCTCCTCGTTTTCATCTCCTCCCTCAAACGTAGGAGAAGATCCATTTTGGAGCCTTTTTGAGTCGACACCACATTCTTTTACAAGTTTCCTCAAAGCCTCAACCTGTGTAAACGTAGATGCAGCAACAGCCATTAATTAATTGAAAAGTAGGACACATTACCATAATCTTACTTGCTTTGTGCCATTTAGTTAACAGCCAAATCTGGAAGCTGTTTCAAAAACATCCAGCAGAGTAGACGGTATTTCGGTGTTGGGTACTTTTTTGCTGGCTCTGGTACGAGGCCCAATCCACGGTGTCCATTTGTCATAGGAAGGTGAAACTTTACATGGATTCTCACGGTTACCTTCGTAGTTGAAAAACAAAAGCTTTCTTAAATGTTATTGCATTTAATACAATTTAGGGCACTTCAAATTATTGTGACATATACACAATCACCCATGGCACTAGAAAAGCATGTACATACATAATTACAGGCCACTGTAGACAGATAGATAGATCTTTTGGAAAACTTTTCTAAATATGGCTGCAGAATACTCCCTTTATAAAACCATTCATATCTCTTAACTTACTTTGTAAAAAGCCTCTGCAAACAATTTCTTGGTCATCAGATTGCCAGAATTCTTCAATATCGACATGACCTTCAAACTCCTCAATATCACTCACTGTAAGACATTTTGCTCAAAATCAGTGTTATTTGGTGGTATTAGTCATGTTAAAAGAGAAGACAGATCACTACTTACCTGGCAAGCTAAAAACTCCCTTCTTGTGCAAGTCCATTATCACAACAGGCGGATGGACCCCACAGTGCACACATGAAAAATTGTAATTATGTGCTGTTAATGCCTCAAAGTGAAGATAACCATGAAGGAGGGAGTCATGGTTCGGATACTTTTTTTGGTTTGTCTGTTCCAAGATCCAAGGTCCAAGGCCCTGCCGACTGCAGTGTGATTCTGTAATAGCATTTGAAATGAGATCACGACAGATTATAAGTCATGTTTGCTTTTCTGTTGACATATTTGACTGTTTACCAAACAGGATTTTCGGGGAGAAACTGCAATAATTCACTGAAGGACAAACATATGGTTGCTTATAAAGACTTCAGAACTATCCAAATTCCTGCATCATCACAGACTCTTTCAAATAATCAGATTAAACTTGTACATGATAAAACATGTAAGTCATGTGTTTATTAAAACAGGATGGGTGCATTAAAGTTGCATTAATGCATAGGTGAAGATTACCTGTACAGACTGTCTCAAGAACAGGCAAAGATGCAGTGTTAATATTGTGTGGTCATCGAAATTGTGCGGCCCCTCGGTCCATTCCTGGTATCGGTAGAAATTTCCACATACTCCACACCTTTTAGGAAATAAAAAAATACTCTATTAGTCATGGGATCACTGTAGGTTGTAATTTGAATTAACTATTTTACAATTTAACTAAATGTATGGCCTGTAAAAATATTGATTACTTTAATAACAACGCTAAGCGAGGTAGGTTAAGTTTTAATACCGTAGATTATCAACTCCGGTAACAATACCAATGTGTTACTACTGTATGAAAAATGACTTATACACTTCAATTTAAACTGTTATCTCGAGAAAATATTCTTACCGTTGTCTCTATACGGTCTGCCATCTTGCATCTTGCCGACAAGTGCTCGTTTTGACATCTCGTGTGGTTCTGTGTGATTTGGACAACTTCAAGTTACGCCCCCTGCTACAAGTTACGCCCACTTCACGTTACGCCCCTCTCTTGCAGTCTGCAGACAAACCCTCCTCGATGAATAGGTCTCTCCTTACACAAATGTATTCCAGTCCCAGTATTCAGTTTGGTTTATGGCTGTTTAACATCATCTCTTCTGTGGATATACTGTATTTATTTTCTCTCTGCAGTTTGCAGGGTGGGCAGGACTAGACTGAGCTATGCATGCATGATTGACAGGCAGTAGGAAAGCCTCCTTGCAGAAAGCTCATCTGATTGGTTGAGGCCTAGGATCAATGACATGACATCCAGAATACAGAGGAAGGGGCGATCACAGAGGCCTTATCTCTCAGACCATTTGAATTAATGATAGCTGACAGGGTGTTATGACATTTTTACCAAATAATACAAAAAGAAACTTGCCTACCCCAGTTTTAAGTAAAATTTCAGCAAAGTAACAGTATTTCTACTTTAATAGAATGTTTTAGTACTGTTTCCACCCCTGGTTATTAGTCAACACAAATGACTAAATGATTCATTCTCACCATGGGAACACGAGACACAAGCATTATTTATTGGAATATAAAAAAGTGAGTGTGTGTGCGTCTGTTTTCTTCCAGCTGTGCCAGGACCACAGCCATGAGTTTTCTTCCATCTTCTCCCATCTGTGGTATAGAAACATTAAGAGAACAGGAATAGTGATGTAAAGTGATTTCATGAAATGAGCACTAAGGCTAAGTACATGTGAGTACTCCGCCTACGCAAGCTGTCTGCTTACATAGCAAATGTGTAGATCGCACGTTTCTGATTATATCGCAGCAGACGTTTGCGCTGTGTTACAAATTTTTGGCCTATACACATTTAGACCAAAAGTCATTCTTATATTATTTGTTTTTTAAACTACTAATACATCCTGTTAGAATAAAGTCAGACACCCACTTTAGCTTGAGGCAGTCATTTGGTGATGAACCAGCTCCTCAGTTTCTCGTTTGTCTGAAAGGTGGTGTTCTCCTGGAGGGCAAGGACACACTTTATTGTAGGAGAATCTGCTATGGCCCGCAGGAGCTTGAGCACTTCATCCTGGCAAGTCACCCTATTCTCTTTCCTTCATTTTAAAATGTGGCCCTGAGCAAGTTGACTTGGGAGAGTTTTTATATATTTTTTTCTTTTATGTGAAGCACATTGAATTTGCCTTGTGTATGAAATGCGCTATATAAATAAAGTTTGCCTTGCCTTCTCCATTCAACCCATGCCTTCCCACAATGAAAGTCACAGAGAAGCACTTTGAAATCTGGCAGATATTACATTTAAGGCAAGAGATTTACTGAGCGTTATCAGTCATACGCCAAACCCAAAACACTACTGCACTAAAAATATGCAAATTTCATACTCTGGAACACCTCCTCCAGAGCATAAATTTTGGCCTCACAGAAATCTACCATCAAATGGGAGGGGTACACTCGGAGGGCCTCTATGAGGTCCTCTGTTGTCTAGCATCTGCTACTATTGACCCTTACGCCGTTTTCACACAGGACGCATAGCGGCCATGTACCGCCTAATTTGGACTGGACAGAAGCAGTCCAGGTTCCCAACAACCTGTTTAATCTTGAGGAAGGACTCATGCAAGAGCTGATGGAACAGGTCAATCCTTTGGGTGGAGAGCGGGACAGTTTGGGAACTGATGTTCTGGAAGAAGTTCTAACTTTCATTAGGGGCATTCCTAAATCTGCATGAGTGCAGTAGGCAAGCCTACAGTTAATGTCCCCTCTCCTTACCTCCTTGCACCTTTACTCACACAGACTTTTACTCACCATTTGTATTGAAATATTGTGTAATTCAGCTGAAGATTTCTTGTTTATTTTCAATTAAAATAAAATATACATCCTTAAATCCTATGAAGTTTCTAATTTAATAGTCATGTTGTCCTGACTTCTAACTTGATTGTTAATTAGTGTTGAACCTTTAAGTCAAGGCTGTCGCCTTTTGAGATACTATACACTACACACCAGTCAGATCTTGGTCTTGGTATGTAGCCTTATATAGGGACAGTCAGTGCATGTGTTTGGCTGAAAACAAGGTAATAAGAGTGACTGTTAATATTAATCTGCCATCATACTACTTTATTTATCACAGTAATGAAAAAAAAAATCAATTAGTCATTAAAGTTCAGGTTTCAATTACATAGAACACATAACTTGCCAGACAATGAAAAGTGCCAAGTGGCCTAAAATGACTTTTTAACATCACAATCAAACTACAGACAATATTATCAGAGATTAGCACCTTGCCTGTATCACTTGGAAAGAAATGAGAAATTGGTTTATTGTGATATGCTGCGCTTCACTAAAACAGGCTAACCGGAAGGCTAAAATGAAACACACACACAACAGCTGTGTTTACTCTCCATCCTCCACCCCTCTCCCTGTTTCTAATCCCCAGCCAGGTAGAGGCAGAGTGAAAACAAACAACAGTCAGCAGCACCTGTGAGGCAAGAGTCTTCCCACTGCTCCACAGGTACGCATTATTGTCAAAAACAGTCCTTTTGTGACATGAGAAAATAGCAAACAAAAAAATATAGTAAATTAGACTGCAGTACCACCGTTGGCCACCATGTCAAATTGGCAGCAAGGCTGAGACCTGACACCTGGGGGCTGGTCTCCCCCCATGTTTTTTTTCCTAACCCCGCCCTCTACTGTTCTCTTCCTTACCTCCGGCCAATTACCACAGGTGGCACTGACTGATACCTACAGTAACCAATCAAAGAAATAGCTGAATCTAAAGGCACAATCTGTGTTTTTTTATTTAGTTTACACCACTGCCTTCAATATTGTTTAGAACTGTTTATTTTAACTACTTATTCAACTATTTACATCCTACCTTGTTCATGACTAAATTATCTTAATTTCTCAGTTAACCATTTTTTCGTTCTTTATTTCACTAAATTCCTTTAAGTTAAAATTCCTTACTGAATTATTTTCATCTAACTTTATTAGGAACTAACTTGTTTTATAATCCCTTACTTTTACACCAGGGCTACACACAAAATTACAAGGGTTAGAAATTACTTACTCGATCAGAAGATAGGCTTGTGCCTGTAAAGTGTGGCAGATGACGTGATCGATTAAGGGCATCTTGCCCTTGAAAAGAAATAATCACGTTGCTGAAATAGAAGAGAGATTATTGAAGTTATCATGATAAAGTATATAGAACAAATGGAGGTTGAACAAAATTATGTAATACTCTCAAGTAATACTCTGAAACAAACATGTTTACATAAAAGGAGGTAGCATGAGAAAGTGAACAAAAAAGGCAAAGTATTTATATTTAAAGGATTGTTTTTGATATCCACTGAAAAGAAAGCGCTTACTTGAGCTGAACATAATGTCTTCGTGCTCGCAGCTCTTCTGGTCTATGAACCCAAAAAAAAATAAAAATGTTTGGTTAATCAAAAGAAAATATAGCCCAAAATGGTCTCTCACATATCTCACATGTACAATAATCACCTGAGCCTCCAACTGGGCCATTTCCCCAGGTTTTGGACCAATGTACATGTGTGTTTTACAACAGCTTCACCTTTTTTGTGACTCCCTTCCCAGATGCAGGAGTACATCTGTCCGGCCCTGGTGGTGGCACTCAAGTTCATGTCGGCAAACAGAGGACCAGACCTGGTATGGTGTCCTGCCAGCCTTCACACAGGACCACGTGTGTGTGTCCACTCTGGGTTAAACCTGCAGTTGTATGTGGCCACACCTTTTCATTTCTTTTTAGGCACAGTTTTTGGTTCTTCTCCCTCACTCTATTAAGACAAAAATATTGTCTAAACTAACAACACATTTTGTACATTCTTATAGTATTTTACACATTAATAAGTATACAAAGCTATTCCATAAACGCACACTAAAAATCTGCCTCTGCTGCATTGGGTGTGTTACTTGAGAATCATCTTCCACCTGTGGAGGCTCTCTCCTCTCTGCTCCCTCCTCTATTTCTCCATCTCTCCCCTCTTGTTCCTTTTCCTTTGTGTTAGTGTTCTTTCTTTCTTTACCATCTTACTCTTTGCTTCTCTTCTTCTGGACCTCTGTCCTTTTCTCTATCTCCCTCTCTATCCTTCTCTTCTTCAGGCCTCTCCCTTTCTCCTCACTTTGTCTCCATCCCTCCATCCTTTCTCCTCTCTGCAGTCTAGCAAATGGTCAGAGAAGTTGAAATAGAAAAGTCAGGGCATGTTATAGGAAATTATTTTTGCAACTTGCCTTGTAAGATAGCTAAATTAATTTGCACAGCTTAACTGGCACTCTAACTTTAGCTAGCACTGCTGCTACTCTCTGAAATTTTAACAAATAAAAACTAAGATTATTCCTACTATAACAGTTATCTAAGGTAATAAAGGGTTAAGGTTCTTACCTCTATTAACAGACAATTACAAGCATCTTCCTTTCCTGCCTTTTTCATGTAGATCATTTCAAGCTTCCTTCTCACCGCACCTAAAGTGCATTTTGCAGGCGCCACAAGTGACATAAAAAAAGGGGCGGCACTGCGGGAGATGTAGCCAATCCAGGGATCGTAGATAAGCCTTGAGCCAATCCACAGTCTTGATTATGCAGAAAGAAAAAAATAGTTGCTTTCTAGTATGCTCTGAGCCCGTAGGTTGGTGAGACTGAGCTTTGATAAATTGACCATTCATTGGCAAGATATTTATTTTTGTAGCGTGAGACAGGACCCAAAAGCTTGAGTCTCACGGCAAAAGTTTGTTGCCAACCCTGTTCGATACGTTTCATCCAACAAACACATCTTGCCCATACAACTGGCAGCCAGGATTGGGCCACACCTGGGCCTTAACATAGCCAAAACTCTTATCTCAGAAACTTGTGCTGGCCCAGAGATAATAATAAACTTTATTTATAGAGCCCTTTTCATACAAACGATGCAGTTCAAAGTGCTTTACATAAAAAAAATAAAATAAAATGCTTGATATTAAAAGAAATACAAATTGAAAACATACAAATTAAAACAAGGGCAAATGGAAAGGAGTAGCAATAAATAGATCAGTAGATGGTAAAAGGGACAGTAAAAACAGAAACTGGTAAAAAAGATGTGTTAAAAAAAGAAACTATACACTTTTATGCCACATCAGTGGCATAAAATCTCAGGCAAATATCAACCTCATTTAACCCAGTTAAGCATCACAATTAATTACATGGCTCATTTCTGGCCTACATCTTTTAATAAACATAAACAGTGAAACCACACCATTTTAGATTAATAATTTATTGATTTGCAGATACATTTAGTAAACAAACCCTAAGAGAATAAACTCATAAATGACTAACCACAAATTTGATTTTTTTTAAATTTATAATTAAACTTATCAAATTGTATTACAAACTTAGCCTATTCAAAGTATGAGCAATAACAAGACAAAATGTTTATTCAAACTTTGAGCAATAACAAGACAAAGTGTTTACTCAAAATTAAAGAATTAATCATCAACTGTTAAGTCAGTACTGTTTAAGTTTAACAAGTAAGGCACAAATGATTTTCAGCTATGCAAGTGGCAGTGTCTGTGTGTACAAGTATGTGGAATGGAATGAAGAGAGTGTGTGTGAGGGAGCAAGGATGTGTGTTTGAGAGGGTGTGCGCATGCGTGTGTGTAAATTCCTGTATATTGTGTGTGTACTTGAGATTGTGTATTAAGTTTGGTGGCTGTGGTGTGTGGTTACACACGCTGTGGTTCGTGTATCGCGAGCCTTTCTCCCCCGTCACGGATGGCGGCAAGCTGCAACCACCTGTTAGAATTCAGACGCCATAATTAACATTAAAATATGGTTATTAGATTAGCATATTGTGTGATCATAAATGTGTAAATGACAACAGATAAAGAAGCACCGGGAGAATAAAATCTTACACATTGTTTGACAGCAGCTTCCTCCTCCATATTGCTCAATTTGCTTGTAAGTGTGTTTTGTCTAACCGCTCCTACAAAACAAGATTATTAACTCTCCTCTGAACTTACTTGTTAAAACCTCCCTCAACATCATTCGGTGGAACGCAGCCTTCCCATTAATTGCTCTCCAGTTTATTTTAAGTGCAAGAGCGTTTTGTCATGAGATGAGACACATCATCCTCCAGATACACTCCTTGACATTGCTGCCCCCTCTCAGTGTTAATGCATTGATCTGTTAATGAAAAACACACAAGAAACATGTTTGATAGTTTATAAGAGTGTACAGGAGCGCAAACCTCACAAACATATTAAAACTAACACATTGTCCAAAAAACAGTACCAAAAAAAGTTACCGTTCATTTTGCATTATTGATCTCACCAATTTTTCCTAAGCCGTCCTTCAAGGTCCAACAGTGCCTCCAGATCATACACCAGGTTCAAGCGATGTTGTGATGTTAGGAAATCCGGAGCTGGTCCAGGATTATCTCCTGGTTTGGTAAGTAGATTCTGTCGATGTGGTCCCAGCCAAGCGGAGAATATCTGTGAAACAGAACTACAGGCCTAATGTACCCACAGAGTCAGTGGAAGACCACTACAGGGTAAATGTCTAATCCTTTTATAGACCACATCACTAGTGAGCTGGATGCCAGGTTCTCTCAAATGAATGAGCCTGCGATGCTAGCAGCTTACCTGGTACCAAAAGCTCTAAAAAAAAAAACGCTGACGGAAGAAAGGGAGGAAGAGCTGGTAGAGTGGTACCGAGAAGACCTAACTGACCCAGACACAGTGGAGCAGGAAATAGAACGCTGGAAGACGAGTCCCTTTAGGCTTGTACCACAGCATAACCGTTTATGGTGCTGTAAATAATCCTTTAAAGGAATAGTTTCAGTCAAAATTCAGTCATTATCTACTCACCCACATGCCAGTTGAAACGTTGGTGAAGTTTGTCAGTCCATAAAACAATCCAGGAGCTTCCGAGCACAACTTCTAACAGAAAAATTACTCCATACAGCTCTTGCAGCGCAATCCAAGTCTCCTGAAGCCAACGATTGCACAATGAGTGGAAAAGACCGATATTCACGCCATTATTTAGAGCAAATCTACAGCCGAAAAACGATCGAAAAACGTTTCATGTGCACAGTCGTGAATTTCCTCCACTAACCAATTAAAAATGAAGACACACTGAAGAGGCATTAGGAGGAATAACTTGTTTTGATCTCAATTCTCTGACGCTGTCTTCACTTTCAATTTTTAAATTTTATATCTATTTGTGCTGTTTTATCAATGTTGAGTATGGTTGTCTAATGTTTTTCTTTTTTCTCTCTCTCTTTAAGGGAGCCAGGAACTTAAATCCAG
The DNA here is from genome assembly GCF_046629955.1 of Centroberyx affinis. Taxonomy (NCBI): domain Eukaryota; kingdom Metazoa; phylum Chordata; class Actinopteri; order Beryciformes; family Berycidae; genus Centroberyx; species Centroberyx affinis. The sequence continues at coordinate 156,041 of NW_027281745.1, forward strand.
TTCCATATACTGCAGCCTACATGGGTCACAAACTACACATAAACCAAAATGAGAAACTAGTGATGTTTGGCGTGACTCATGTGCTGGCAATTGATGGCTTCTACAGCAAAATTGCTGGACGATGAAACTGTTGGTTCTTGTGAACCTTGTGAAGCCGAACGGAAATTGCCCACTGTGGACAATAAAGCTACTCTACTGCAAATAAATCAAAGCTTAAAAGAAAAAAAAAAAAAGTGCACTCCAGTTTCCTTTTGGATCCTGATCCCTACTTGTAACTGTTATTTGAGAGCACTGGGACACAGGCTGAAGCACAAGATATTTGTGGTGTTACTGCAACTTCATTCAGTACTCTAGCTTTCCTGTAACCTTTCTGATGTTTTTTGTTTTCTTGCAGAAGTGCAGTAATGGAGCATGGCATGTGGGACCAGGTCAGAGTGGACCATGGCAAAGAGTTTTATCTAACTTTTTATGTAGGAAAAGTCGGCCAACCACCGCAGCAACACAGAGAGGCCACCATATCTGCCAAGAAATTCAGCAAAGGTGAGTTCATTTTCAGACTGTGAAGATCAAAAGTTGCAGCTTTTGCTGATTTAAAGGAAATCAACACAAGCCATTCATTAACTCATTCATGCTTTCATTCATTTATTCATGATGGGTAGCTAAAGGCTGATAATGATTCTAAACACCATAATAAGACTATGGTCAGTTTTTCTGACATGGAATAATCTGAAAGATACAGTTTATGTGCATAAAGAACCTGTACATTTGTTCTGTTTGACAATGACAGAATCACACAATTGAAAGAATGTGGCTGGAGATCAACAACAGGGTTAACTACCCCTTGAAAACAGAGTTGATCCATCTAGTTGATCAGGAGGAGCTGGATGTGGACGACAACCTCACACGATTCTGCATCATTCTTGACATGCCAGTTAGCTCAGCCTGGAGTTGACTGTGTGGTGCAAGCATGGAATGCACACAGGATTCCAGGTTTGTGTTAAGATTGTGTCTCTCAAGCAAAGCATGTCTCCCCTGCTTGAGTCATGATGACTTGAGTCTACACCTCTGTTCTCAAGCCTTTTGGATTAATGGTGAAAATCTGTTTTTAGACATTGGTTTTGCAAGAATGTTTCTGCAACTTACCAATAAAACACGAGAGGGAGTGTGTTACAGTGAATAACATCATGGCTGTGATCACAGGCACGAGCTGCAGGTGAATGCTGAATTTAAAATAAAGTTCTGTGGATTTGTGGAATAAAGCTTGGCCGTGCAACCTGCGTTTGTAATGACAGACCCAGTGGCGGAGCCGACAGGAAAGAAGAGATTAACCCTGGGGCACTCAGGTTTGATGTAGGTGGTGCAACCGGTTTTTATATCAAGTGCTGACTCTACCTATCCAGGCCAGTTTCGGTGTACGGTGGTGAAAATTACAAATGGACCCAATCATTGACGTTTAGCTTATTTTTCCACCCACTAAAACTTTTATGATGCTATGAGAAGCTACCCCAAATTGAGATGGTCAACTAAAATTCTGCAATGGATCTTAAAAGCTGTAGCATGTACCATATCAAAGCCCTCTCCCATGACCAACTGTGTGGTGAAATAATGTCTGCCTGTGGTTGGAAAATGGAGCCACTCCTGCTTGTTGTACCCTCATAATCACAGCTGTTCATAATTACTCATCGTTGTACTCATGGTCTATTAACCAATCAGAAAATATTGGTTAGATGATGATATATTTATTCCACAAGGATGTTGGTTCTGTGTTAGAAACACATTCTGCTGTTACGTGAAAACATTGCAACTCCAGTTCTGACATTTTTCTTTTAAAACTTTAAAGTTTAATTTATGTGCCAAATAAGTGTCATTACTCTCAAACATTTGCAGCCAAGCCAGGACCTTGGGAGATTCTTCCACCAGAGCAGAAGTATGAAAACTATGGAGCCCCTAAAGTCCCAAAAGATCACTTTTCGGGACTTTAGGTACGGAAGCCGAGAACGGCCGTGCTTACAATTATTTTTTTTTAATGCCGTTATCTCGAGCTCACAAGTTAAATATCTCGTTATCTCGAGAAAACAAGCTTGTTATCTTGAGATAACGAGATAATCAACCCGTTATCACGAGAAAACAAAATGTTGTTTCCTCCTATTACTTACAATGTTTATCAGAGACCAGGAGTGCCATGCCAGCATGCATAGGGCGTCTTGACAACTGTAGCAACTGATTTTTAAGCTGAAAATCGTAACTGCAGCAAACAAAACTACACATTTGTGCTTCCTGTTTAGTTATGAATCCTCCCCGACAGTCATGACAGTGATCTTGAAGGCTGAAATCAGGTGTGATCAAATGAACCAGACACTCTTTCGAGTTCTCCATATTATCCCGTGAGATAAATTATCACGTTATCTCGAGAAAACGACTTTTGTTTTCTCGAGATGACGAGATAAATTAACCCGTTATCTTGAGAAAACAAGCTTTGTTAACTCGAGATAACGAGATAATTGACTCGTGATCTCGAGATAACGGCATTAAAAAAAATAATTGCAAGCACGGCCGTTCTTGGCTTCCGTATTTGGTGGCTCTGTAAAAAACTTAAATGTAAGCACCGCAAAATTTTTTACATTTGTGCTTTACCTTACGTTTACGTTACTTTCGACCGTAAAGAGCTCCTAGGCTTTGGAGCGGCCTGAGGAGCTGAGGCTGGGAAAGGCAATATCATCTTTTAAATAACTTCTTAAAATAAAATGTTTATAATCTTCGGCTCATATCTTTTTATTTATTATTTTTATTCTTGTTGCCTTGTCTGATATTCTGTTCTATCCGCCTAGTCTGTTATTTATTTCATTTGTTGTATCCTTGTGACTGGAACCATTTATTATTTTTTTATTTCAATATTTATTATAACTGCTTTACCTCATTGTCCTTCTGTTGTATTTTCTTCATGTCTGTACCCTGAGTTCGAACGGAGTTGGGCAAAAAGCTTTTAAATATTCTGCGCCCTTCTCTTGGAATGCTTTTCAGATTGATTTAAAATTGTCAAAGTTGATTTCTTTGGGTGAATTCAAATGTGTTGTTCTTGTTATGCTGTTATATTGTCCTTGTATGTAACTTTGTTCAATGTTGCCCTCTTGGCCAGGTCGCTCTTGTAAAAAATATTTACTTTTAATCTCAATGAGATATTTACCTGGTTAAATAAAGGTTGAATAACGCTGGTGTTTTTTAATGCATTTCTTACCATCAACAATGCATTTACTGTCAACAAATCCTATGAAAATAAAATCAGCACTGAATTTGTTTTGCTAACAAGTCTCGTCCATGTAGCCGATGCCCAATAAAGCCATGTCCCAGTAGCCATAACTCCATTGTACTAAAAAAAAAAACTATTAAAAACATGTCAAAGAGCCATGCCGCTGCTCTGGGAGCATATTTCATCATCACGATGCACCGGGCCGGCCGACTTTTCCCTCAAACAACTTAATAAGCCGACCATAAACTGACCATAAAATAGTTTTCCATCTCAGGAAAGTAGTTCCGTAGCACCGAAAATAGTCCCTGGCGTAATGAAGAATTTCTTCCCATTTCAATTTGATTTGGTAAGAACTACAACAGCCTGACTTTTCCTGGTAACAGATTTTTAAAATGTAAACTATGTCTTTGTGAGCTGTATTTAAAGGTTTTTAGCTTACAATTGGAGCCAATGACTTCCAGTTTGAAGGCTAAAAACGGTACGTGGGAAGTCGGAAAGTAATGGGAGTAGAGCAAATGCATTGTTGATTTTGTTATTTTCATAGGATTTGTTGATGGTAAGAAATGCATTAAAATACCAGCCTTATCCTTTAATATACGATGCACTTCATTTCTGATAAAGCTGCAGTGAAAGAGTGAAACAAACAGCTGATTTCCTTTTTCCTATTTCCTTACCTGGATTCCTGCATGAATTACTACTAAAATGTGGTCAGATACTCAACTAGGTCATACATTAACAGATAAACACAATCTGAATAAAAAAAGAAGACAAACAATTTTACTCTTTCATGTCTTCAGTGAAGACACTGTTTAAGCATTCAGTGCGGGATGGAAAAAGTATGTGAAACTTTAGATAATAATAATAATATAATAATCTTTATTTATAGAGCACTTTTCAAAATCCACGTTACGAAGTGCTTCACAAAAGCAGCAAAATAAAAATAAAACAGACAAGTCATAAAATCATCAAGTTTTAAAAGAAAACAGATAAAAACAATTTGGTGTATAAAAACCAATACAGTGTAGGAAAAGATAAAAAATAGGAAAAGAAAAACATTTTTAAAGGAAATAAAAGACGCTGTCCAGTTGTGACTGGTGTTGATCCCTTGCCTTTCCTTCCTTTGCTGAGAACCAGAAGAGTTTACTTGTTGTACGTCTGACATTTATTCACTAGAGGGCTCACTGAAGGTAAGACAAGGGAAGATAACATGGTCATGTGGATCCGAATGCAGCCGAGGTTTTGATGAATTTACTCTCCCTGCCAGGGAGGGGGCTGTCTTTAACCCCTTGCACCCCGAGTATCATAATGCCACATGCATGTTCTGTATCTGCTCGTTCCAACGCTTCATTGAAGCTCTAGCTGCTTATACGTTTACGTTTGCTTACGTTTTTATGGCTGCTCCATTACATCAAATGGAAAAAATCTAGGTGTCTTGTGCATCATTTTATACACATTTCCCTGTAATTCAACCTGACATATTTGGTATCTTTGGAAGCCTTGGCATCTAGACTATAATTTAAAATAAAATTCTCTGGGTTTGAACAAAGCCTGGCCCGCATAAAGGACCAGCAGGTAGAAGTGGATTTATAAAAATAGAGGACCTTTTAGTGCGTCATTCACACCATTCAGATTTTTGGTCCTATCCAAGTGTGTTCAAGTAGTAATACTATTTCCCCCCCAACAAAAATCTTTGAGAATTTACCAGTGCTGGGAGTCAGACATTAATTGAAGAAGATCCATGGATGTGAGGTGGGTATGACAAAGTATGACACTTCAGTGAGTCCATACTTTGTTTGATTGTCTATTTTTCATCATTTTGATGTTGAAAATAATCCAAGGAAACAAAAGTTTATTTGGAAGCCATATCTAAAATTAATTAAAAAAAAAAGAAAAGAAAAAGGAAAGGAAAATTCTTAGTTGTATGTGTCTGTGCAAGTGTGGTGACCTAATTTTAATAATGTGTCACATTAGTAACATTTTGTTATTAGCAATTTCTAAATTAGTAAATTTAGGTTTCACATTTCTGGTGACAAATTATGTCAGATGATGGGCAGGGACTTCACCATACCTGAGGGGAAATGAACTGACAACCCTTGGAGAGTCTAATGTAGCATTCTGGGCAGAGACATGAGAGTTTTCTACTTGACTTATGGAGTCAGATGGGATCTTTTGCTATTCTCAGCTTGTGTCGCAAGAAACACTCATGCTTTAGAGTGGTTTGAAATGTTGTTAAATAATGAAAATAAAGGTTTTTAGAAAATAAATTAACATGAAATATGAAAGACCATGAAAATGCCTTGGGATCACACATAAATTGCCCCAGTGCACATTTAGTTCATATATTTCCACAGTTTTGTTCTTTGTGGACACCCTCCAACATTTGTTTCATTTATAACTCCTGGTCATATAATCCTACAAGGCTTTGACACTTACAAAGAATCACAATATCTTTTTTAATATTTTTTGCCATCTTGAGCACTAGATTTTTGACATATTACAAGTGTATGGTCAGCAATGATGACAATATTTGTTAGAGTGAAACCAAATGATATAAAAAAAAATAAGATGAAGAAAATTAATCAAAAAGAAGATAAAAACAGAGAACTACTATCTAAAGCCCTACTATTTATACACACATACACACACACTGGCATACTTATAGTCCTACTTACTCCACACATATTACAGTAAAGCTATACATTTATATTTAAAACACAAGATTTATGTCAAATTTTTTGTCCCATCAAAGTGAGCCTTATCCTTGAAAATATTTAGGGGCCACTTGTCTATTTGTGCAAAAGGGCGACTCACTCTTGATGTTTTTCCTCTACTGTATGTTGTAAACCATTTTTTTTTTTGCTTTGCCACCTTGTTGCCAGTGTGTAATGAGTCAGAACTCCCAGCAGAGGGAAGCAACACTATATTTTACATTGCAACAGGTGGTTGCTAGGGCTCAGAATGCACTTTAACTTATGTTAATAATTTTTTGGTTTAATAGTAAAGCAGAAGTATCATAAAAATATGCACAGTGAGCAAAAGATGTCAACTATATACAAGAGGAAAGAGAGAGCAGAAGAGAGACATGGGGACAAAATTAATAAAGAGCTAAAACTATGTTGAATGTAAAGCATACCTCCAGACATTTTCGAGATTTACTAATGCATACTGACAAAAATCTTGTCAATTGTTTCACTATAGAGTTTATTTACATCTTGCTGTTAAATCCGGTCCAAAACGGGCCAATCGACTTTCCAAAAATCAACCCCAAAAGCTTCAAAAGCAAGTCCTTTTCATCATATTGATGCTCAGTCTGTGATGACAGTGCCCTTCATTAGAGCAGAGAAACCTTCCTGTAACAGAACAGTCACAGGTTTAATCTCCGCAGCAGCCGCTGAGTGTCAGTCAACAGCCAGATGAACCCACCTGTTCACTCACTGTAAGTCACTGTGTGTAAGAGTGTGAGCTAAATGTTTAAAAAAATATTTAATTAAAATACAATATTATTTAATTAAGCAGGAGCCAAACCCTAACTTAGTAATTTTAGTCTTTTAGACTTCAGACCTATTAAACCATATTCAACATATATACATAGAAATGTATATTATCATAAATGTACATTATAACAAATTACAAACTAATTTGTACATTACTATTATAAACATGCTTTAGTATTATTTTATTAGTAGTAGTAGTATTAGTAGTAGATATCAATATTGTTACGATTTACATCTAGTTACATCGTCTACGTTTACATGGTCAGTAATAAGCCAGCTATCGGCCTTATTCTAAAAAGACAATATTCTGATTAATCTGCTTCCATGTGTTGCTTATAGAACTATTCCATTCATATTCCCGTTCACAGGCTGCGGAGCAAAGTCCGATTAACAGAACAAAGGAGACTTTATTGAAAACTTCATGATATCAATTTCCCTCAAAATCCTGAGCATGGTGACAGTTTCAGCCTCACCACAAAAATGTTGGGACTTCTTCTTTCTGCTGTCAGTCTCTTTTTCCTCTGGTGACAAGTTCACTGGAAGGCAGAGCGAGTGTCATCAAGCAGTTGGATCGCCGCTTGTGTCTGAATCCTCTGATAGAGAGTCATAGTTGGTAAGGTAAGGTAGTAAGGTGTTTACAGTCTAAAATGCCCTTCATATTCAATAATGAGACTAAAATCAGAATACTCCACATGTCTTAATGCGATTCTGCTTACTTCAGCTATGGCCTTATTCGGGTTCAGGGAATTAGAAAATGCAGTTTACATGGCAATTTCTTATTCAGACTATTGTCTTAATCGGGTTCATATGAGATTATTGATGTCCATGTAAACATAGTCAGTGTCTTCCAGAAAAAGTCACAGCTAAATGTGATGCAGAAAAGACCTACAGCTCTGACAGAGGAAGGATAGATAAAGACCAACTAAGTAATTAAGGGATTTTTTTATGCTTTATCTGCATGGTTTACAGGGTTATTAATGAGTTATTAATGGAAAGTTACTGTCTCCCTTAATTGTTCATTAAATTAGAAAGTAAGCAGTCAAATATTAAGGTGTGTTTAAGAAGGTTTTGATGGGGTCTCCTACATTAATAACTCCCATGATTCATTTTAAGGGGATATTGCATGAATTAAGAGGTGAATTAATGTAAATGTAAGGTTATTTTAAGGGATTACTGGTTTGTAAAGTGTTGAAATTAAAGCTGAAGTTTGACAGAATAATAAGAAAGTGGCTGGATGCAGCTAGATAAGCCAACATGCAGGAAGACAGATAAACAAACTCTGGCTGCCTCTTTCTCTTTTGTTGCCCCGGAGTTCACTGCCCTCCTGCTACTGTACCAAACTGCAGCCGACAAGTCAGAGTCAGTGAAAGGCTGGCTGGATTTGTTCTAATGGGAAATCCCCTTTTTGAATAGAGTTATTGATGTCAGTGGTGCTTGCCTTTGCCACATCCCGCCCCCCTCTGATGAGCGAACTGGACACCAACTGCCACTGCACGCATTCAAATTGTTCACCAGCCCATCAGTTAGTCATAAAACTTTGAGAGGAGTATGATTGGCTGAAATGGCCAAATCCCCCTTTTCTTGTTTTGACGGAGGTCTGGGTCAAAGGTCAAAGTCGGTTCAACAGATAAACAGCCTAAAAAGTAGCACATGGCCTGTGCTACTGGTTTGTTGCAACAGGTTTTTATGGTTAGGGTTGCCAAAAAACAATATAACCCAGGCTGTTTTTCTACCTTACAGCTGCATCCATTCAGGTGTTAAGTGACTCCAGTTATTGTACTTGATCAGATTTTTGGACTCAAAATAGATTGAGAGTATTCTTAAAAGGTGCTAAAGGTCCTTTTTCTCCTACTTAGGTATTTTACATTTTACCAGTGGTGGGTAGAGTACTGAAAATCTATACTCAAGTAAAAGTATAATTACTCCCATAAAAAATGACTCAAGTAAAAGTGAAAATTACCATTTGAGAAACCTACTCAAGTAAAAGTAAAAAAGTACCTGGTTAATAAATTACTCAAAGTACAAGTTCATTTCCATTTTAATATTTTTTAGGGTGCCAGTGCAGAATAATGAAAAAACAGCACTTGATGATAAAACTTTCTTAGCCCTTTATAAAACAGAATATTAGTCTGTTTAACTCTAGTATTTACAGACATCATCAAAGTAACCAAACCTATTACAGCCCCAAAATGCAGTAGATACCGAATACAATACAATTAATTAAAACTCTGATTTTCTGTTCTGTAATATTACTCCCTGTACCAAGACCTCAGTCAATTAACTAGAGAATGAAAACTTCTCTCCATTCACATTTTTCATTTGGGGAAACCAATTTGTTGGAAGCTGCCTCTTGTTCTGGGTTTTGCTCCGTCATCGGCGCATCGTGATCAAAATTCAGGTGGAGCTTATTTTTCTTCCAGGCAACTTGGCATCTGCAGTAGAGGTGCTCCTCGCCTCTCTCCCCCCCGACACTCAATCCCCACATTTAGAGCAGACTAGTTGTAACGAAAATGGCAAATGTAGTGAAGTAAAAAGTAGATTACTGGCTCAAAAATATACTCGAGTAAAGAGTGGAAGTACAGTTTAAAAGGAACTAAAAGTACTCGTTCCTTAAAAAAAAACTACTTTTTTACTCATGTGCGTTACTTGTAACGTGTTACTGCCCTCCCCTGCATTTTACAAATAACACTTAGGTATTTAGCTGACCATCTTATCAAGAGTCTTGTGATGAATAAGGTAAAATGAATGAATGAAAATGTATAAGCTACAGTGGAATAAGCCAAAATGCACCAACATTACAGGCAAAAAATAATAATATATAAATAATAATAACAAGAGCAAGGGTCAGTGCCGCAACACAGTGACAATATTCCTGTGAGCCTAAAACGGTTGCGCAAGCGAGAAGTGCTAGGAGAAGAGAAACAAGAAAGAGGAGCAGTAGATAAGAGAAAGTGTTTTGAAGTACTTACTTATGTTTGCTTAAGCAAGTTTCATTTTTGAACAATAGAGTAGCGAGTCCAATGAGAGCCAGTATTTACAGTAAAACAGACATTCTGGGCTTGTGCTATGGCTTTGTTGATATCTGCAGAAAAGGAAAGTTCCCCAAACTTTGAGCTGATAACAGCCCAACAAGGACCACACCAAAATGGTTGATCCGTGGTGGTGAAGCTATCCTTTTTTCAAACTACTAAGTCATTTAATCTTGTATCTTGTATAAGTCTAAATCTTCCAGTATAGTGAAACAGTTTCTACGGAAGAGGATTAGGGCCACATGTGAAAAATGTATTTGAGTTCTGAGATTAATCTCAGAATTCTGAGTTTAAAGTCAGAAAGTCACAATAACTCAGAACTCAGAAAAATTGTGGCCCTAATCCTCTTCCGCAAATTTCACTCGTTACCACTCCACTTTCACTTGTCTTACAGTAAGTTGCAATTCAAGTTGCAATATATTGAAACAGCACAAAGACCTCTACTTGATCCAAGACAATTATTGAAACAAGTTGAATTACAATGCAAAAGTGAAATTATGTGGCCCCACTGGCAGGATTTTGCCACTTCATTTTATCCCTGTGGGACAGGAACCTGCTCAAGCACCGGATTTGACTCAGACTGTTCATCAGCATGGACACAGAATGAGAAAGAGCGGCCGTAAATTTGTTGGTTTATTGTAAAGTTGATGGGTGGTTTCCAGGGCATGAGTGATTGTAATCTGCACTAAAGTAAATAAAGTGAAACTCAAACACTGCTAACTGTAACTCATATCACTTAAATAGCGTGCACCATTAGCTTAAATGGTCCACTAAATATAAATCAATCAATAAATCAATCACTTCACAAATGGGGCACATTGAAATATTTGAAGTGTGGTCAAATAATCAAATCATAATAAAATCAAATTCAATAAGCATGCAAAGATAACAAATCAAGAATACTGATATAATAAATTGATTAAACAAATAAACTACTCACTTAAAGAACTGAAGTGTGATGCAGGTAATTAGTGCACCTGAGCAGAGCTTGGCTAAAGGGTGCGCTTGATTTTGTTGCACTGCATGAGCGATGGTCAGGTGACAGAGTTGGGCGGGGGTTATGTTTTCACCCCAGTCTGTTTTGTTTGTTTGTCTGTTAGCAGGATTTCTCAGAAAGTTATCAATGGATTTGCACGAAACATTGTGGACAGTTTGGCCATGGAGCAAACGGACTAGTTTAGACCAGCTGGACAAACTCCCAAAAACTTGATATAGTCCTTTAAGCACCGTTCTCAAGGACACTTCAGCAGCTATAGTGGCACTGAGGATCAAAACCAGGCTCCTCTGGTTGAAGGATGACTCACTACACTGGGACACCCTGCCAAAATAGTGGGCTAATTAATGTTTTAAGATACGTTAATAAGGCGGTTTGCTCAACAGCTGTTGTAGTACGGTTGTTTTAAGGCAGCAATAAAACCAAAACCATGGAGACATGATCACATGACACCGTTAGAAGCAGAAGGACAGGATGACATCTCATCGCTGCAGCTTGGAAATATCCGTGTGTTTAACTCGGACCGGTCACATCCAAGATGGCGATCGTAAACTATATTGTTATTATCATAAGGTATTTTATGATCAACTGATATTTTCCTCTGAAAGACCAATATTAGTGGATGAGCTGCAATGTGTGTCACCTGTGTTGACACACTTGACCAAGTGAGAGCCTGAAAAAAAATCCCACTACTGTCTTACTTGTAGTTATCATTAGGAGGCTGACGTGAGCTTTATTCCCCCAGGTGGCAGCTCATATTTACAGTAAATCCGATATGACGTAGATGTGGCAATAGCCTATACTGTAGCTTGAAGATTTAAGGATCTATTAAAAGTATGATTGATATGACATTTCATGACACCTACTTTTTCGCTGATTCTTCCTCTCTCCTTTCTTCTCTCTACAACCTAAAAATCAACAGGTACAGCTAAACCCAAACTGTGCTATGATTCATTATTTACATATGATTCATTATTTGCATATGATTCATTATTTACAATCTCAGTCCAAATCTTGGCTGCAACCCCAGAGATGATTATGTTTCTTAAAAAATAAAGCTCTACTGAAATTAAGCATGAACAAATAGTCAACTGAAATAAAATAAAAACTGGAATGCATGGAAATGTTGAAACTAAACTAAAACTATAATTTCTACCTCCAAAATGAATAGAATTAAAATGAAAATATTTTATGCTTTCTTTTGGTTAAAGCCAAAGTAAGAGTGGGGGTTAGGAGGGAATTATATATGTAGAAATGAGTATCATTCACATCTACTAACATTACAATAATACATAATATGAAACTCTGTGCTTGTACTTCACTTCTTGTACTACTTTTATTTTATTTTTAACCCTGGGAACATACAGAGAAACAGAGTACAGGCCTAAAAGTGTGTTTTGCCAGTGAGAAAACTCAAGTAATAGTTGAATCACTGACATTTATCAATAAACCAATCGACCCCCTGCAGATATATTATGATCATTTTGTGCTAAGCGCCAGTAAAAATTTTATGAGGTAGTATGACCTAGTATATGCTGTAGTATAGCATGTATATGATGTAGTAAATTATGTATATGAAGGGTGTATATGATGTGTATATACAGTATTTGTAGCATGAATATGTATGATGTATGGTATATGACATGTACATGATGCTATGTAAAGCCCTTTGAGACTTGCTTGTGATAAAGGGCTATATAAATAAACAAGACTAGACTACAAATCTTACTTCATTGCACCTTTAAACTGAAAAAAAATAAAATAAAAAACAAAAACAAAGCAGTTCTGAAAATAGAAACTAAACTAAAGCTTGTAAACATCTGAAAACTAACTGAAACAAAGCTAAAACTTTGCAACTCCCATCTGAGAGCAAAATAAAAAAAAACAACAACATCATAAACCTTTCTTTCCCATGCCACATTCCTAATAATTCAGACCTGGGATCAGTGGTGATGGCTCAGCCTCCATAATCCCTTTACAGTAAAGCCCCGCCCACTCTGCGAGTTGACTGACAGCAGGCTCGTCCAATGAGGGGGCGCGCCATGCTCCTCTCCTCCTCCTCCTCCTCCTCCGCCGACTTTGCTGCTCTCCTGCCCCGCTAGTCTAACACCAGTCTCTCCGGGGAGCCGAAGAAAAGCTCGACAAAGTCCCGATCATGGAAGGCGACAAAATGAAAATGCCAGTTTGACTCGGGGAGATTTCCAAGGTAAGTTTGGTGATTTGTAAAGCTTTTCAAACAGGGGAACACGGGGGGGGGGGGGGGGTTGCGGTCAGGAAGGAAGCTGTGTGATCAGCCCCGTGGAAAAAAAAAAAAAAAAGTTTATCCGCTCTACACGGGACAGGACGGGACGGGACGGGGAGGAAATTTACTCCAGTGTTGCTCAGTATGGGAATGTATCACGCTTGTCTGGCTTCAAGAAGATATTCCCACTATAACCGGCTTGTTATAAAGCGCCTTATAATTACACGCCTTATAATTACGCATGCAATAATATATTATATAATGATAGTATCCCATTATGCATTATAATTATTTGCTTTATAATTGCAAGATTAAGATGAAGATCAGCTGCTTTCTGTAGCCTACTGTTGGCAAAACATGTTGGTGCAACTCTGTTTTGAGGATCAGACTGAAATTAGCCCCCAGATGAAAGTAGAAAATAGTAGAACACAAGCAGAGAATCAACTGGAGACTAGTTTCATATATTCCTCATGAAATGTGGCTGTATTTTTTTTTGTTTGTGAGGTGAAACATTTGTTAGAATTAATTAGACATTATTGAAAATTATTACTTCAATTAGTATTAGTTTATTGTATGTGTAGCCCACAGGTTGTTTGGTGACTGGTGTGGTTTGTGATCTGTTTGTGTGTGATCTGTGCGTTTGTGTATACGTTGCACTCTGTGTGTGTGTGTGTGTGTGTGTGTGTGTGTGTGTGTGTGTGTGTTTATAGGGGTAGGAAGAAAGGGAGTGCAAAACATCACAGGCATGATTGTTTCATAGAGATATGCTGCTGCTTCTTCTCTTACAAACACACACACACACACACACTTGAATTTATCAGTAAATAAAGCATTTAAACCATGAGTCATCCAAACGACTTGTTGATGCGATAAACAACATCAGTCCCCCCTCTGCATTTTTTATTTTTTATATGCACAATTATAGTTCCGATTATAGCAACAGCAAAGGTTAATGCGCCGATATCGCAGTTAGAAACAAATACACACAAATGGAGGGGAGGCAGAGAGAGATAACGAGGAAAAGAGAGACAGACAGACAGACAGCAATACTGACAGAGAGACAGACAGACAGAGGGAGAGGGTCCCACTACAGATGTGCATTCCTCTAGCCAGTTGAGTGATCGAGACTTTAAATAGAGCTCAACAGGAATGCAAACAGACCAAGCAGAAGAACGAGGCCTGGGGGCGTCTCAGGAGTAGGAGAGAGGAGCTAGGTGGTAAAAAGGAGGAAGGAGGTAAGAGGAGAGGAGGAGAGGAGGAGAGGCAGGGAGGCCGACTTGCTCAAAATTAGCAAAACTTGTTGCTTTTTTATAATTTTCCCTGCAGTAAAAGGGAAATGTAGGTCAAAGTTCACGCTAAAACAGGGAGATAACATTCCATTCCACTCAACCCCGCCCCCCCAAAAAATCCCCTTCCTCTGTTGTTATTGGCTTACAAAGGAGTTCAATGGTAACTTGTTTAGGAGGGATATTTGAATACAATTGAACGTGCTTAAAGCAGCACTATATAATAGGTAGCTTTGCACATTGAACTTCAATACTCAGAAATCCTGCGCAGTGAGGTCAGTGAACGTCACACAGCAGCTCATGTTCACCCAGCAGCCCGTCTGTGATGCTTCAAAGAAACCAAAGAGACGAGAGAGGAGAAGATCTAACGCTGGTGAGTCCAGCTTTCTCTGGACGTGAGCGCTGCTCACTGCTGTTTAGGAGACAGTTTGGATTTTTTGTGGGAGGAGGAGAGACCTGACCTGACAGCAGGATTTAATTTGGGTAAATGAGGCGAATCAACAGGGTTTCAATTAGTGGAGACGGGACGCTCTTCTCTGTTGTAGCCTCACTTTGTGATTCAGGCTGATAAGACAAGTGTAGTTTTACATATAAAATGTGCACTAGTGCAGCTTTAATATTACGCTTCTAAGTATGAAGGTCAAAGCCAAGGTGCTCAAATTCTAGGATCACCCTTTGTGTGTGTGTTTGTGTGTGAGAGAGAGAGAGAGAGAGAGAGAGAGAGAGAGCGAGAGAGAGAGCCTGGAAAGGATCAGAGTTGAGAGCGAGGAGCAATGCCAGGAATGCAACTGCAGTCAATTATGTAGAAAATAATTAAGATTAAAGGGGGAAAAATCTGTTTTATTGTTTCTCTATGTAGTTCTTGAAACAGGAGCGTCTGCTGCCAGGATGTTTTGGCTCTGACCTTCACACTCTTGACTATCAGTTGCTTTTAATGTTGGTGAAGAAAGGAAATAATTTAGGGACTAACTAGGAATTCAAGCTCATTCTACTGTCGAATTCATCGCAATTTGCCCTTGATTGTCAGCTAAATAATTAAAAAGTAATGTAGAGTTGGTCTGTTCAGTACAGCTGAATTATGGTCAGTTTTAGGCTCAGTATCGCTGGCAGTTTGTCAATACTGATACTGGTTTCAGTACTTCAGTATCAGTATCATCAGTATCAGTATCAGTTCTAAAGCGATCACTTAAGTTCAGCGCTGTTTAGTCAAACTTAGTCCTGTTAAGTTTTTTCTTTTCTTTTAGTTCATTTCAGTTAAACTCACCTCAGTCCACCTCTTTCTAGTTTGAGTCCACTGGTTTGAGAACGGTGCTGTTATTTAGTCTGACTTTAGGGCCTGTTATTTGCCTTTTTCTCCGTTTGATTCCCTGCAGTTGGTTCGCACTGGCACTCCAATCTCTGCCCAGCTCTGGCCAAGAACCACACACACACACACACACACACACACACACACATACAAGCATGCATACACTTTCACATAGACACACACTGGCACACATACATGCACTGGCACAAACTCAGGCCAACAACGATACGATATTTTTGTGCACACACACACACACACACACACACACAGACACACACAACCAAACTCAGGGCAAGCCTCCATACTCTCTTCTCCACACTCATATTTCACCAGTCATACAGAGAGGGCCCACAGCAATCAACTTTAAATTAGAGAGAGAGAGCTGCTCCAAGAAGTCGAACGCTGCTTGCCAGGTCTGAGGCCATACTTTCTTGGCGTGTGTGTGTGTGTGTGTGTACGCGTGTGTGTGCGTGTGTGTGTGTGACAGGCAGAGAGAGAACGAGAGAGCGAGCCCCTGATATTAAACTAACATCGAGGGGCCCAGAGTGGGGTATTTCTCCTCTTTCTCTGCTGCTGCTGCTGACTTTGAGCGAGCCACACTCACGCTTATCGAAAACTGTAAACTCAGTTGTGGATTTGTTTAAAACTTAACTAGGGAGAAGGTGACGAGGTCGAACAGAATTTTCCACTCAGATTTACCCAGTAATTGGTCAAATGATTTAAAGTGCACTTCACACAAAGGTGCATCACACTTAAATGAACAAATTGACCCTCAGATCTTATATCTCATCAATCTGTGATGTTCAGTGCATTATAGGAGTTATGTTGTGATGAAGTCATTAACTTTTTTGGTGAACTCACTTTCCCTCAACCTGCTTCTTCTACTTCTACTTCAGTCAGTGATTTCCTACATTTCCCAGAATGCCTTTTGACAATCCCCCAGAAACATGGGTGAACTTTGTTGCTTTCAGCTGTGGGGTTTTATGTTTTGGTGGAAAGAGCGATAGCGATAGCGGAGCAAAAGTTCTTCCAGTCGAGAAAACTCTTTGCTCGAAACATGTCTTGCTGCTGCATTGCATTCTGGTCTCTCTCCTGCTCCTGTGGGTGCAGAAATTGGTCTCTCTGCCTCTTCTATGATGGATTTCTCCCTGTATGATTGTTGAACGTCTCTTGGTGCGAAATGGCGGCTCTAGAAAGAAGCCCTCGCTCTTTGATTCTGAGGGACTGACTCCAAAAGCTGACGTTTACCGCTGATGTTTTTAATTCTAAGATTATATGTTGGGTTTGCCTTTATTAGATAGTTGATAGTGAAGAGAGACATGAAACGTCTCCAGTGGCTGTTGCTTTAAGAGTGTTAAAGTGTTTGAGGGTGGAGTTTTCCTTTAAATCAGACACTGACAGCAATAAAGAGAGCAAGTTAAATTAATAACAGAGATAACTGCAACAGAGCACTCAAAAAGAACTAATACATGTGTGTTACAGAAGAGAAAACAGAGCAAAACTGATGTATGATGATCCCCTTTCCCCTTCGTCCCACCCAATCTGCTGTTTTCAAACTAGTTGGCTGCAGAAATACTGAGGCACAAATCATCTAGAATGAATCAGGTCCTAAATGAGGCTGAGATTCAATCAGTCATTCGTATTTACTTGCGTTTCCTTTGGTCTTCCCACTAAGTGTTTAGTTCAGCTGTGGAAACTTCTGGGCCTTGTGAATCCAAGGTCCCCAGTTAAAATCCCTGACCAGCTGTATCCCCCCCGTCCCTGAACACAACAACTATCACTGCGGCGCATGTGGTGTTAAACCCTCGCTGGTGTGAATGTGCGTAGCTGAGAGTGAAGGTTGTGACAGACATGCATGTTTTTCGTCAAGCTGTCCTTGGATAATCAGACATTAAACAAAAGTTTTGTTTTCCCACGCGCTCCTAGCCTGATATTTAGACTCAATGTCCATTTTGTTCCCACTCCATTATTCAGCCTGAGATTGTCTCCTCATTAGCCTTTTTCTTTGTTGGGGGGGTTGATTTTCCCCGAACCAATCACTAGTGACTGACGTATCTGAACCAATCACTAGTTACTGACTTATCTGAACCAATCACTAGTGACCGACGTATCTGAACCAATCACTAGTGACTGACGTATCCGTCCACTCTGATATTATTTTCAGTCACACTGATGCTGGCTGGATGTACTAACTTTTCTGACAAAAATACAGCTTTTGCAAAGACAATATGTTGGTTAAGGAGGAGATTTCAACAAATATTATTCTGCTGAAACGGCAATGAAAAACTGTTGCACAAACGGTTCAAACATTAGTCCCGCCCACAAAGGCTCTGACTGGCTCGATTGTTTCCCTGAGCGAGAACAAGCCGTTGGCGAGGGCGTCACAACCCGGCTCTAGGGAAGGACAAAAATGGGAGACCACACATGGAACCAAATGTTTAAGATTTGTTAATCAAAATATACAAAATACCAACATAAAGTATGCCAATCAGTAACATCAGTGGTGTATGAAGAGCGTGAAAGAGTGAAAGATGTAATGTAAGGTGCAGAAGAGAAACACAAAGCTAACACCAAAGCTAACACCAAACCTAACACCAAGGGAGAGAGAGACAGAAAGACTGAGTCAGTCAGGTTATATAGGTGAAGAGTCGGTCAGCACGGGTGTCCGATGTTACAGCGACGATCCGCTCGCCTGAAGGGAAGAACAGACAGAACTGAACTTCCTCCAAACACCAGACTCCGAATCGCTCGACAACATCTGAAAAGTGGGCGAGACGGCGTTTCAGGAGTCTGGAAGCAGGCTAGCTGCTGCTGCACCTGTCACTTTACCCACTTTATTATTGTACCAGATCTCTTATTATACCTCTAACATGATCTGCTACTTGGACTTTATTCTTTTACTTTTTGGTGGTCAAAGGTCAAGGTCACTGTGACCTCACAAAAGACGTTTTTGGCCATACCTCAAGAATTCATACGCTAATTATGACAAAATTTCCCACAAATGTCTAATAGGATAAAATGATGACGTGATGACATTTTATATCCAAAAGATCAAAGGTCAACTTCACTGTGACATCATAATGTTTTGCTTACCACTGTAGCTGAGAAAACGATCTTGGGTCATTCTACAAAAAACGGTGGAAGTGCTGTCACTTACTTTTGCAGACACCAAAATCCTTTAAGTTGACCTAATAATCACATTAATTATATATGTTCAATAAACAAAGACTGTCCTTGCAATGATAAAACAAAGTTTATTGGCGGAGGCATACAACTGCAAGGCGGTTATGTCTAGTTAAGTCTTACATCCATGGCACTTTTTTATTTACAAAGTGGGATGGGAGGGCGTCATGTGTTTTTGTCATGTATTTTACCATGTGTCTTTTATGTTATATTATGCTTGAGGTCCTTGTTGTTAATGTTGTTCTGTTATGAGCACACCGATGATCTTGAATTAAAGAAACTGGGTAGATGGAGACAATGGATCCGTTTCGTCAATTTGTTTGTTCGCTCATTAGTTTGTTTGTTCGTTCATTCACTCGTTATTCGGTCATTTGTTCGTCCATCTTGATATCACAGACGCCACTGATGGGATTTTGGTTAAACTTGGGGAAAATGATGCATCTCATCACTACATTACATACAATTACACGTCAAAACAGGGTGACATATCTGTTTCTGATTGGCCCAGTTGGGGACCGTATCATTTGTGGGCGGACGTTTTATTTTCCGTTGCCTTACATTTGTTTATGAAGTTAATACCATCATGTTATAAGATCCCTGTGTAAAATAGCTGGTTTAAGTCGTTTGATATGAATGGAGTTACTGTCTCATAAGTGATAGTGAAATTGGAACTTTCTATTTCTGTAGGGTTTACACTTATACGACTACACTGTTTCAAACTGCACTTACCTAATGGATCAGTTTCTAAACTAGGATGAGTTAAAAGTGATGTTTAGTTTATTTTACCCACTAACAGCCACCACGGATTTGTTTATTTAAGCTTAGTTCAGCTCAATTATCGACCATTTACTTAACCCCCAGTCCACAAATCTAAATATTAAAAAAGCACATTGCACTGTTGAGTTAGCAGATGTTGGCTCATCATAACTACTATGAAATTCCTCAGGTTTTGTATTACTTTTCAAGAGAGGAGACAGCAGGAATAATGACAGGAGAGGCACTGGGAAAAATGCAAGATTCAAACCAGATTCAGTGCTCTTCCATCCTTCAAGGTTAATACGTATACGTGGAAAGTCTGTAAAAGTAAGGGAAATTAATTTAAAACAATTCCAGATCTTGCATAGTTTGGGAATCGCACAAAATGTCTGTAAAAGTATGGAAAGTTTTGCTGTTCAGTCGCAATATTGGCCAGGAAACTTGGGACACATTTTATACAGTTGTGGACCCTCTGCCAATTCACATATTTGCTGAGGGGAAGAATCATAAAGACATGGTCTAGTTTAGTCATATTGTTCACCATCTATGACCATACATCTTAATGCGAACTGACCAAACTCTTCAAATGCTGAGACTTAGACAGTCTTGTGGAAGTATCATATCACATCCCTTGTTAGAGAAGCAGGCTTGTGACTGGAGAGATGCTGGTTTGATTCCCTGCCGGTAAAATAATGAACGAATGAATGAAAAAAACGGTACTTTTGCACAGCTGTAGAAAAGATAGACAGAAGCTGCGTAGGAGGAAAAACATACAAACAACATAGAAAAGACTCTCGCACACTGCTTCAGACTTGAAGTTAAAACTTTATATGCAACGTTTCGGTCGTCAGACCTTGTGAAAAAATAAAAGAAAATGTAATTTCGGCATCTAATGATAGTCTGTTGGAACCTTTATCTATCTATCTTGAAAAGTAAATAAGACATGAGCTATCTAAAGAAGAAAAAAACCCCACAGAAAAACGTAGATTGATCCGGAGTTTAAATTGGGTGATTTCAGCAGCAAAGAATAGGATGTAACTAAAAATGCAAAATGCAAATATATTTGTAGATCACCAACTATTTTTGTGATGGCCTTGAACGAGGCACGTACCCCTCAAATACTCTGAACATGCTGAACACTTGAAGTGAGTGAATAGCTGTGAAACAGGGCAGAAGAAGAGCGTGCACGCTCAGCAGATCTTCCTGGGCTAGATAAAGGTTAGAAAACGGTCTTTTCCTTCCCAGGCAGATGTGCAGTAGACTGGGCCGCTTCAGGCTTCAGGGCAGGAAACTAACTTATTTATCTACTGGCCACAGCGACTGGTAAGCACAACCCACCGGCTGCTTTCACCATATTAGAAGATCAAAAAGAATTTGCACACTATAAAAGTAAAAAAAAAAAAAAAAAGAGGCTAGCTGATGCAAAAAATGCCAAAAATTATTTACATAAAAAAATGAAAAGTGCACAAACAGGAAATGTTTCAAGACCATCATCAGTTTTCGGTCCTTTGACCAAAATGTTTTCTGTTTCCGCGCTTTTACTTTTTGCACCTTTTTTTTTTCACCTTGTCACCATGTAAGAAAACTTTTTTTGCATCAGCTGGCTTCTTTTATGTTTTTTTTACTTGTGCGCAAATTATTTTTGATCTTCTTTGCTCTGAATTTTTGAATTTACGCACCTGAGAGATTTTCTTTTTCTTTATTTTTGGAATTGACAAAAACAGCGCAGACATTTTCACTTACCTATTTAGACTTTCACCATTTCACCAGCCATTCACTTTTGGAACAGAGTGCGACCTCCACATCACGGCTGGTTACTTGCCAAACGGGCTGGTAGAATATATCAACTTACTAGCTGCAGCAGGGATTTACCAGAATTGGGTGCTGGGTGGTGTTGATTCCCACCCTGCGGGCGTCGGTGTTTACCATCACTGACATCCTGACAATGTTCTGTTTGTGAACCCGAAGTCTGACATGAAACCGAAGCGGTGCCTGAGCCGGGCACAGCGTCCCACCGCTGATATGCCGTCTTGTTATTTGAAGAGGTTCATTAATTCAGACTCACTCTGTCCTCTCAGTGGGATTTATTTTCAGAGGCAGGAGAGCTAGACTTCTGAGGAGATGAAGAAGAAAAGGAGGAGGAGGAGGAGAGATGGGGCTCTTGTTCCTCGTCTCTGATCAGCCTAGCTAGTTGTGGTATGCCGTGGTTTGGTTTGTGTCTCCATTACAAACCACCGAGCCAAAACACTCTCTGATTTGAAAATACAGCGCGCCTCATGCACTCAGAGTCAACATTTATCTCCAGTACTGAAGTGAGAGACCAGTGAAACAAACAGCAGGCGCTTTGTAGTTTGATTATTTTTCTCCAAATTGTTTGTGAATCATTGAAACAAAATGCTTCAAAAACCTTTTCCACAATATACAGGAGAATGAATAATCAATAAACTTCAAGTCGTAGCTTGTAGCCAGCTTTGGCCCGGTCAGACCTGATTAATTAAACATGACTGACTGACATGGTCCACCTAAGTTTGGCCGGGCTCTACAGACAGTGGAGAGGCTTCGAGACAGACAGGCTGTGGCACGACTAATCCCCAGACGGTGCATACACTGCAAAAACTGACAGACTTGTTAAGTTATTTTATCATGTATCCAGACTTACCAAGCTTATTTTATGATTTTTTTTTGGGGGGGGGGGAATCTTACTGCACTCACTAATTTTACTGTGTTCAGCAAATTTGTCTTTTTTTTCAGGGGAATGTAACTTGTTTCAGGATGTTTACTTGGTAACAGTGAAATTGTCTTGGAGAAAGTTTCTTGTTTCAAGATTTTCTGCATTGTTGTATGATGATTTCTTGAAAGAAGTCATATTGGCATGAATGAATGAAAGTTAAATTTATTGAAACCAGCAGGTTATCTGCCAATGCAGTGAGATAATTTGACTAAAAATATCATGAAATAAGCTTGATAGGTCTGGAAACAAGTTAAAATCACTTTTTTTTTTACATTTTTTGCAGTGTAATTCTGCCACTGAACAAGGGAAGACACGTCTCTACGTCTCTCATGTTAGAGAAAGGAGCTTGTGGCTGTCAGGTTGCAGGTTCCACTCATAGACTGGCTGAGGATGATCTGAATTTAGGAATAAAACGAGGCACAGCGGCCTTACACCTGTCAACTGTTGCTGAAAAATACTCCTGAACTTGAACTGATCCCCACCTGCTGTACTGGAGCTGCTCATTGGTCAAACCTGCCAACCTTGAGAGTCCAGAAATAGGAAGGTTGTCTAAACCAAAAGCAGGTGGGAGGCGGTTAACATTCAGCCACCTTATCTCCTGCTTTCTGGTGAGTTTTTATGCATAGAACAATAAAAATACAGAATGAAATAATCTTTTGCATACAGCTGCCTAAAATTACAATATTACCATACTACACACTAAACTACACACCTAAACTTTATTTTTTTGCCTAAATCAAATTAAGCCTGTGGCAGAAAAGAAGATATTGGTCTGAATGTGAGTCAGTCTCATTGACTCCCAGCCAAAACAGAAGCAGTCTAGTCAGCCTGACAGGATTATCAGTGAATTAGTCGGACGTGAGAACCATGGCTTCACCTTTGTACTGTCTGCTAATACCGTAACCATGGAGACGGCATTTTTGGTGTAAAGGATTTTGTTGAACCGTTTAGAAAGAGCAGTGATCGAATAGGGCCTAGATTTTTTTTTTTTTTTTTTTTTTTTGTTACTGTTTTTACCAAATAATAGTAAATGGGCAGATTTTGAAATGTGATCAGAATATGGGAGAAAATCAGGGAGAAACGAGGCCAAAAACCACGAAAATCAAGAGTCTCCCGGGAAAATTGGGGAGGGTTGGCAAGACAGCTAACTGTGCACAAGACTGTGGTTGTACTGGGCAGTTTCCTGGAAAATCTGTGTATGTGTGTGTGTGTGTGTGTGTGTATAACTCTATGCTACTTCTCCCCTCGGCCGCTGCTGGCTGCTGTATATTAGAGTGTGTTCACAGTCAATTTGCCTGGTTAAAAGCCTTTATCACCACTGTGTGCACAAGAGAGATGGTGGTTTTGCATATGCAGACCTGTTGTTCTTCTGTGGGCTCTCATCGGCATGTTACTTGGAAAGGATGCAAACTGTAATACTACTTTTAGGCTTGATTCATGAATGTTGACTTTCATAGTTTATACTTATTTTAACAGACAATACACGGTGTCATTTAGTTATATAGCCGTTTACTTCGGTCTACATCTAGTTTGCGTTTCCCCCAATCATTTTGCAATGCATGCTGTATGCAACAACATTTACAATGGTATAAAACAATTCCTAGATATCAATTAACATCTAAAAAAAAAAACACATTTTAGGGTTTCTGACCCCTTTAAAAAATATTGCTATTATCCTTTAAGTTGCTCTGGATAGGAGTTTCACCTAAAAAAGTGTAATTGGGTGGCAGAAGGGCTGCACGATATACCGGGAATTTGTCTCCAAGTTTGGCCAACTTTGCATAAACGGTTTCATTTGTGTTGCTTCAGTTAAACTGAGAGTCGCACTTCGAAGTAGCAGAGCGAGTGTTGAATCAGCTGTGTCAAGGCAGCTAAAGAAGGACAGTATCTGACTGAAAATAAAGTGGGTTTACCTTCAAAATAAAAGTGCAGCGTGTAATCAGCTGTGTCAAGCCAGCTAGAGATGGCCAAATAAGACCGAAAGTAAAGTGGGGTTACCTTCAAAATAAAAGCGCAGCGTGTAATCAGCTGCGTCAAGCCAGCTAGAGATGGACAGAATATATCCAGCAGTAAAGTGGTTTTACCTTCAAAATAGAAGTGCAGCATGTAATCAGCTGCGTCAAGCCAGGCAGAGATGGCCAAATAAGACCAAAAGAAAAGTGGGTTTACCTTCAAAATAAAAGTGCAGCATGTAATCAGCTGCGTCAAGCCAGGCAGAGATGGCCAAATAAGACCGAAAGTAAAGTGGGTTTACCTTCAAAATAAAAGTGCAGCGTATAATCAGCTGCGTCAAGCCAGGCAGAGATGGCCAAATAAGACCTAAAGTAAAGTGGGTTTACCTTCAAAATAAAAGCGCAGCGTGTAATCAGCTGCGTCAAGCCAGCTAGAGATGGCCAAATAAGACTGAAAGTAAAGTGGGGTTACCTTCAAAATAAAAGCGCAGCGTGTAATCAGCTGCGTCAAGCCAGCTAGAGATGGACAGAATATATCCGGCAGTAAAGTGGGTTTACCTTCAAAATAAAAGTGCAGCATGTAATCAGCTGCGTCAAGCCAGCTAGAGATGGACAGAATATAAACGGCAGTGAAGTGGTTTTACCTTCAAAATAAAAGTGCAGCGTATAATCAGCTGTGTCAAGCCAGGCAGAGATGGCCAAATAAGACCAAACGTAAAGTGGTTTTACCTTCAAAATAAAAGTGCAGCGTATAATCAGCTGCGTCAAGCCAGGTAGAGATGGCCAAATAAGACCGAAAGTAAAGTGTGTTTACCTTCAAAATAAAAGCGCAGCATGTAATCAGCTGCGTCAAGACAGCTAGAGATGGACAGAATATATCCGGCAATAAAGTGGTTTTACCTTCAAAATAGAAATGCAGCGTATAATCAGCTGCGTCAAGCCAGGCAGAGATGGCCAAATAAGACCGAAAGTAAAGTGGGTTTACCTTCAAAATAAAAGCGCAGCATGTAATCAGCTGTGTCAAGCCAGCTACAGCTGGACAGAATATGACCGGAAGTAAAGTGGGTTTACCTTCAAAATAAGAGCATACTTTCTTTATATTCATGACAATAATGGTGAATGTAGTAGTTTCTGCACCGGGGTGAGAAAAATTATCGTTTTGTTTATCGTTATTGAGGTAAATGTGACAGTATATAGTGACGCAGCTCACCTTCTCACCCATTGTAAGTCTCTCTGGGTAAGAGCCTCAGCTAAATGTCTAAAATTCTGTAGTAAAATGTATCCAAGGGAGAGAGTGGTATGCTGTGTGTTTTGATAGAAAGAGAGATTGAATTTTATTGCATGTGTGCCGGTCCGGACCGCATGGTGTTAAAGTGTTTTTGTCGGGACAGGCTCCCTATTTTTACTGGACTGGTGGTCATACATAATTGATAGGCGAGTCAGTTCAAATGATACGAGAGGCAGCTATGATGTAGTAAAGAGTCTCTCAGGCAGCGAAAGTGTGTGTTTGGTATGTGTGTGTGTGTGTCTAAGGAATGTGTGGTTGTGTTTTCTGTGTGTGTGTGTGTGTGTAGCACGTTTATGTGTGTCTAAAGAATGTGTGGTTGTGTTTTCTGTGTGTGTGTGTGTGTAGCATGTTTATGTGTGTCTAAAGAATGTGTGGTTGTGTTTTGTGTGTGTGTGTGTGTGTGTGTGTGTGTGTGGTGTAGTATTGTATGATGACATAATTATGTTGGAATGTCTATGAAAGATAAGTATGAACCTGCTCCAACCTTTAACACATATATTATCTCTCTTTTCCTTCTCTCTCTCTCTCTCTCTCTCTCTCTCTCTCTCTCTCTGTCTGTCTCTTTCTCTTTTCATCTCTTCTCTTTTCTCCCCTTCCATTTGTTTTCTCCCTCACTCCCTTATGCCCGCACCTCTTTCTCTTTCCCTCCTTTCTTTCTCGCCCTATTCCTCTTTTCCTCTACGTCTCTGTCTTAGTTTCTGTCTTTCTCTCTCTCTGTCTCTCTCCCTCTTTTCACCTCTTGTCTTTTCTCCTCTTTCGTTTGTTTTCTCTCTCACTCCCTTATGCCCGCACTATTCTCTCCCTCTTTTCTTTCTCTCCCTATTCATCTTTCCCTCTACCTGTCTGTCTCAGTTTCTGTTGCTCTCTCTCTCTCTCTCTCTCTCTCCCTCCCTCCCTCTCTTTTTCTGTTGTGTCTTTGTTGTCTTCATGGAGTGTTAGCAGTAAGCTGTATCTCTTAAAGGAGGATAAATGGATGGCATCGTAGCATGATGATCATATCTGACTTGGCAGGCAGGTGACAGAGAGAAATGATTGAGAATGCAGCCAACAGCACATCAGTAGTGTCTCTCAGGCTGCGTTCACACTGCAGCTGAACGCTTCCAAAGTCATTTTTTTTTCCCTCATGTGACTCAGATCTGATGTTTTCTAGTCAGTGTGAACAGCAAAAAGTTGCGTAGAATCTAATTGTTTTACTTCCAATATGTGCTACGATTTCGAGGCATGCGCCTTGTATTTGAAAGCTCAAATGGGAATTTGTCAGCGTTGCCACGACAGTAAGTAAATCTTATAGAGCTGCAACGATTAATCGATTAGTTGTCAACTATTAAATTAATCGCCAACTATTTTGATAATCGATTAATCGATTTGAGTAATTTTTTAAAGAAAAATAAGTCAAAATTCTTTGATTCCAGCTTCTTAAATGTGAATATTTTCTGGTTTCTTTACTCCTCTATGACAGTAAACTGAATATCTTTGGGTTGTGGACAAAACAAGACATTTGAGGACGTCATCTTGGGCTTTGGGAAACACTGATCGACATTTTTCACCATTTTCTGACATTTTATAGACCAAACAACTAATCGATTAATCGAGAAAATAATCGACAGATTAATCGACAATGAAAATAATCACTAGTTGCAGCCCTAAATTCTTACTTCATTCACCTGAGACAGTTGTCATCATTTTGGTGCCCACAGCAGCTTGGCCTAGACAGCGTTAGCATGGAGGACAACGGGACAAAAACAATGAAGAAGAAAGAGAAAGAACCAACTTGATCGGTATTTGGGGAAACGCCTCAATTCAGTCAAAACTTTAAGGAACATAAACTAATCAATGTGTTGGAAACAAGCCTGGGTGCAAAAACTGATGTGACGTCTTTTGTTATTGTGAGTCTTTTCAACATCGCTGTCAGTTCATATTGGTATCAGATATGGATTGCATCCTAGAGACTAGAGATGAACACTCATCCAAAAAAAAACAGATATGAGCAGCAGTTCGCAATTGAGCATGAAGGCCTGCAGTGTGAACCGAGCCTTAATGCTATTCTGATACAGCCAGTTGAGCACAGAGCTTCATCATTCTTTACTTATTATAGTTCTATCTACATTCTCTTTGATTATTGTACTTAAATCACAGGTAGAATCTCAGTAGTTACACATGATATAGCAATAATAAAGAAAGGTTACAACCCATATAATTTAATAATTGCTGGTTGATTACAATATTGCGTTTTATTACATTTTTGACTCATTTAGCGGGACATTGTATTACATTTTGATTCGTTATTACATTAACTGGCAGTTATTTCATTATCAGTTGCTGCATTATCAGTCTGTCCACCCTCCAGCTAACCTGCATGTGCAAGTGTTTACAAAGATTGTTTATTGGGGATGCAGCAGCAGTACATTAATTATGAAAAAGTGGGACTTATATGACTCCCTTCCCCCTGACATAAACATGCCTCCTGGGTGATCAGAGTGTATTTGGATAGAGCAAAAAATGCATAAAATCCAGGTGCAAATACACCCAAGATGTAGGATCTGATAACCCAGCATGCAAATGAACCTCAGACCGCAAGTGGTCAGAGAGCCATTTAGCCTTTGTTGTTATATTTAACAACGAAGTGTTAATGCAGTGTGTCTCAGGCAAACGACGTAAATGGAAATAAACCTTTGTGTGCGGATACAACCAGGACATGCATGCAAATCAAACAGACAGCAGGCAGCTAGGAGGAGACATGAGTGGCACTACTTTGTTTTGTGAGAGATTGAGAAATCTGAAATGTGTGTGTGTATTAGTGTGTATACGGGAAATGTATTTTAATGATAAATGAAATATGGCTAAATCATATGTAGGCCGCATCTGTACCATCCTGTTTAATTTGGTGACAGTGTGCTTGTTTTGGATGTGGTCCAGGTATTGTAGTTGCAGCATTTGACTTCACTCATACTATGCCATCACATCATTTCTCTCCTCCTCCTGTTTCTATCGCTTTCTTTAACAAACACAAACTTAAAATTGCTTTTGGAGCGGTTTGTTCTGTCTGTCTAATCAGATTAGCGATTCTGTTCTAAAAGCCCTTGTAAGGAAAGAGTGGTCTCGTAGAATGTTAGTTGATTAAAATAAGCCTTAATTTGTGAAACATGAAAACACTTAATAACAGTATACTTGTCCAAAAAGAAAAAAAAACAAACAAACATTTTTGGGGAATGAGTGGCTTTGGAAGTTCAGCTGATTAGAAAAGGCCTGAATTAAGTAAGGCTAGACTCTTCTAAATAAATGTAAAAAATCCTCGGAATGAGTTACTTAATTTAACTTAATTTAGGGTAGACTCAGAACAAATTGCTTGTTGATTACAATTGGCCTGAATCTTTTCTGTGTTCTGAGCTCAAACTTGATCAAACATACTTTGATGAAGCAACCGATCACAGTTGGCTAAATATGGCATCGTCTGCCTGCTGCAGTAAGCTGTTGCATCAAGTTTTTCTCCTGAAGTCAGTTTTCTGTTGAAGACGGGTGTGTGTTGGTAGTGAGTCAAGCGGGCACTGCTGACGTCAGCGCGTTGCCTTAACACTGCATGTGCTAAAAGTTGGCTAGGCAACTTTCCAAATGTTTATTGTTTCAATCTGAAACAGATAAAAGAGTATTTGATTCTCAGCGTTTGTTTTAATTTGCTCCGAGGACCAGATGTGTGGCGTTAACCGTCGTCACGTAGTGTCAGAGGATTGATTGAAGTCATCATCCTCTCTGATAGTTTAAAAAAAAAAAAAATCTTACATCTGTCACAGATTGTGCTCGAGCGACTGTCTCTATTTTAATATCTATTTTTCTGTTGTCTTTTATGTCTTTCTCTTTTGTGAACATGTTTTGATGACTGATGTCGGGATGTTAATAATTGGTAAAGTTGGCATGTATGTTTCATGTGAATTTATTTTATGACTTATTGAAATTAAGGGGAGGACTTTGAATACGCCTATAGCTATTGTTCATATAAACTGAAACTGAAACTGTCACTCATCAAAACTCTCTGCATTTATCCTGCATCTATCCTTAATTATCCACAGAGAGCTCAGTCCTGAACATCATACAGCAGAACCAAATGAGTTTCTTGTGACACAAAACCGTAGCGTCTCTCCACCATGTAGTTACCGGATCCTTCTTTTCAGCTTCCAGCAGTCGAAAAGAGCCTCAACTAGATTTTTCCAAACGATTCCTCTCGGTGGACGGAGCCAAAGTGCAGCAGTAGTTCAGCGAGCATGCGGCACAAAGCATGACTCCTGCATCTACAGTATATGACAAATTCAGCTGTTAAAGCTTTAGGCCCAAAACCATCATCCAAATGCAGACCGTGCCTCAAAATAGCAGCGCTGCCACCGAAAACTAAAACAACGGATTGGAGGGAAAAAGTGAAAAGAGAAAAACAGAACCTTTAACATAAAGACTGCTAGTTATGTGACAGCTTTACGACAGTTTATGATATGTTTTGGAGCTGTGGAAGGATGATTATGTTTTGTAATGTTAAGATTTTGGTTTTGGAAGTAAGGTTTTGAAAGATGAAAATATCATCATTCATTTCATTTATATAGCACTTTTCAAAACAAGGTTACAAAGTGCTTCACACAATAAAATAGAATAGTATAAAAGATGATAATGCCAACAGCAAAACCAACATAAAAAAGTCTTCTCTATCTGTCATAAGAATGTCATACTCTTCAAGCGTGAATATGCTCAAAATTCATAATGTGAAAACAATCCTGGACCAGAACTTGGACTTCAATACTGAGAGTCTATAAAAATCTTTTTTTCTGACTAGGAGATCAATGACTAATCTATTACTATGAAGATATAGCTGGGCGATATGGTTGAAATCAACATCATGATGATCATAAGGATTTTTCTCGATATCAATATATATCACGATATGGTTCATGTATGCAAAATCACGTTAAATAATCAAATTAATGTTCATCTCATTGAACCGAATGGTAATGTTAGGTGTGATGTCAAACAAAACTGAAATTTTCAAATAGTATTCCTACCATACCTCATTTTATGAGAGTTTTTAAGTAAAATTTGCTTGTCATCATCAATTTAGACAGCAGAAATGTGTGTCACGATATTAAAATATCTTCATATCATCATGATATGATTCCACTGAAAGATGATAAATGATAATATTGAATTATCGCCCAGCCCTAATTACTATTATCTTTACCGTTTGTCATCATCTCACAAAAATAACTGCACAACCACTGAGGTGGTGCAGACAGGATGGATTCAGGCTGTATATCTGTACTTCATGTTGCCTCATGTTCAGTGAGGCCAAAACTACGTGTGGCCTTACTAAACTTGTAAACTTAGAGGTATGTGTTATGAACATAGCCGGCACACAGCCTCGTCTTTGTCTGTCATAGAGAAACCAGTGAGATTATATAGAGATTTTCTTTCTGGCTGCGAGATTCACGAGGAATTTTAGCCGCTAAAAATCTCCCTCCCTCTGAGAAACACTGCCTTTGATCTTACACAGAGGGTTTTTTTTTTTTTTGTATCTGCCCTGTGGATCTGACAAGACGCACACACACACACGTACACACAACGTCTCAGTACCAACAAACTTTGAAACTGAATCATGGTGGCGCACTGTAAATCTAGCCTCTATCTGTCTTGCTATCTCAAGCAAACCGGGGGGATAGCGGGCCGGCTGTGAGCCAGGTCTCTGCTGCTGGTCTCTGCTGCTGGTCTCTGCTGCAGGCTTTTTGTCATTAGTCGCCACTCTGTTTCTCTCTGGAAGAAACATCTCCACCAGTTTGTTTTGCATCACGCTGCCAACCAAGAATTCAGACAAAAGATTCGGCTATTTATATTTTTTGTTTGTTTTGTTTGTATTTAACCTCGCCCCTAGCCCCCTTCCCTTCTGTCTGCCGATAAAGGCCCGAATCTTAACTCCTCGGCTTATTGGTTCACGCGAGGTGTGTTTGCTCTGCTGTCTGGACCGGGCTGAATAGTCTCACTGTAGATTCGGCAGTGCGCAGCGCAGATCGGCTCTTTTAAGCGTTCTCGCCTCCGGCCCCCGACATATATGGGGTCTGTTTGACTCGCTGAATGCTCGCCCTGTAGGTGCTGCAGTGGCCAACTCTCTGTGTGTGTTTTGCTTCAGCCTGACAGACTGTATACGAGGTCTGTTTTGCTTTGCTGCCCGATCTCGTTCGCTGCATCGGCTCTGTGAGAGTTCGCTTCGGCCCTGGCAGAAGCGTTTAGGCGGAAAAAACATTTTAAGGTTTCTGAAATGTTTGTTGTTGACAGTGATGGAATTCCTCAACTTGAAGCGTAAAAGATTGTGCTGTGAACACATGGGAGTCGCGTCACTTCACAGCCGAAGTAGTGTTGTCACGATACCAGACAGAGGTCGGGGACTCGAGTCACATGAGTCGGACTCGAGTCCCAGTTTTAATTGCTTGAGACTTGATGCATGAAGAGAATATTTGACACTTGACTTGGTGACTTGGGACTTGACTTTGACTTTGACGACTTGAAAAGGTTTCTAAAGTCTTGACTTGAGATCTTGTGTTTGTGTAAATCAGTGATTCTCAACCTTTTTCATATCAAGGACCCCTAATTTAGTCCACATTAGGGCCACGGACCCCCATTGAGAGAGATGAGATTTTGTCTCTCGGACTCATATCTGACAATATTTTTTATTGTTAGATATGATTTTGTCCAGAATTCCAGGACTATCTGTATTGTAGGCAGAGAGATAACAGTGAAACTACAATCAAAACAGTCATTCTTCTACATTCTCTAATTGTGTTAACTCATTGTAAATGAAATAATGGTGAAGTTTAAAAATGCATCTATTTGCTGAGGACCCCTTGGAACCTCCTCAAGGACCCCTGGTGGTCCCTGGACCCCACGTTGAGAACCACTGGTGTAAATGACTCAGACTGAAAGTGATGAGATTTGTTCCAGCAGACGACTGAATTTAAATTCTGTTTTCTGAAATTGTATGGAATGATTGAATTTATTGGAGTTGAAACTGATTATAGAAATCAAACTCACGATGCTCTTACCAAGTTTTATCCTATTAAAACCATATTGCATTGAAAAGTCCTAGATATTTAGTTTTCTTTAAGATATTAAATTGATACTGGACTCGATTGATTGATTGCTATTCTACATTTAGACTTGAGACTTGACTTGAGGCTTGTTCCTCAAGACTTGAGACTGACTTGGGACTCGAGCAAAGTTGACTCAAATGTGTTTCCACATTTGACCCCAGACAGTTCTGCAGCACCGTCTGTGAGTTTTGATGTCGGCCTGTAAGAGAAAAGAAATAGTAAGAGAAATAGTTCCATATTTGGCTTCTGGCACCAGTTTGTCATTTCAATTACGTGAACTGGGATCCAGTTCAAGATGTGGTGGGCTGCTTGACGCTTTTGCCATGTTTTCAGCTATTTCAACCGTTAAATTTTGCGCTGGCTGCTGTCTAAGAGCCAGACTGCAGCTCTGTCTGCTCCAATCCTTCTTATTCTAACTATTCCAAACCGCACACACACACACACACACACACACACACACACACACACACACCCTCTGGACGTGAAGCTGAAATTGAATATCAGCTTGCATAACACATTTGGTGAATGTATTCAACATTTGTAAAACTCAGTGTTGAATTCAGTCTTTCACTTGAGACACTAGCTGTAAGATCGAAAACCTCCAGTGAACTTTTTTCTTGGCCATCTACTTATTCACTCCATTGTTAGTATTGTCGTATTGGTTTTCATCTGTTATTGCTGTCTTCCTTTTCTATTTTTTTTTAATTTTTTTATGTATTATTATTTTTTGTAATGTGTGTTGTTGTTGTTGTTGTTGTTGTTGTTGTGCAGGAGTTGGGTGGAGTGGTAGAGTGGGTGGGGTAGCAATGTGAAAAATGGCATTGTGTCTATTTGTTTGCCTATGCTTTTCACCAATAAAAACTATTCTAAAAAAAAAAAAAAAAAAAAGAAAACCTCCAGTGAGAAGAAAGTCAACTCTTCAGCTGGATGCACAATTTCCAAAGCGCTCTAATTCCAGTAAGGAGGGAAGAGACTAAAAGATTTATTGTCATGGCAGCACACATCGCACATCTGGGGCAATAAAAATTGACTTAACTTGGCTTGGAGTCATCGTGTTTCGACCATAAGATCTTCATCAGGGCAGGAGTGGTGTTGGTGTTGAAGATATTGGAGTAGTATCGGAATTTTGGTTGCCTTGACAACACTAATCCAGAGTAAATTGAGATCAGAAAATGAATTACTGCCCAAACACTGTAGTAATGTAGTCCACATTAGAGCCACAGACCCCCATTTGATGAGATTTTGTCTCTTGGACCCAAATCTGAGAATACTTTTATTCTCAGATATGATTTTGTCCAGAACTCCATGACAATCTGTGTTGTAGGTAGAGAGATAAGGTAGAGAGATAACAGAGAAACTATGATCATTCTTCTACATTCTCTTCTTGTAGAATGACATAATGATGAAGTTTAACAATTTTCTGGGGACCCCCTGGAACCCCCTCAAGGACCCCTAGTGGTCCCCGGACCCCATGTTGAGAACCACTCCGTAGAACCATTTTGAGCTCCAGTTTGCACCTTGTTTTTTTTCTGTGTAGGAGATGTAGTGTTGTAGTTTGTTTTTTTTTTGTTTGTTTTTTTAATGAAATGCAGAGTTGTTGCTGGCTGAGTAGATCTGTCCTGTCTGTTTTTTTGTTTTTTTTTCTGAGCTGATGCATCTTAATGAGGATCTCTAGAACAGATCAGCGTTGGCGAAAAAAAACAACAAAAAAAAACAAATGCCTGCCTGTCTGAGGTGCCAGGTGGGCTGGATTTGCATGTACGGTTATTATTCACCTGCTTATTGAACCAGAACCACTTTTGATCCAGGTATATCCTCGTGGCATTTATCCCCGCTCTGTATTCCTCTGTTGTCCTGTTTCTCTCTCTCTCTCTCTCTCTCTCTCTCTCTCTCTCTCTATTTCACACCTACTTTGTGTCTCCCTCTCTGTTTCTTTCAGGCGGAAACTTTTTACAACAGCTCTCTGGATTTCTCTCTCTCTCTCTCTCTCTCTCTCTCACACCTATTTTGTGTCTCTTTCAGACGGCAATGTTTTACAACAGCCTGTAGAAATGGAGATATGCCTATTGCTCTTTCTCTCTGGTTTTCTCTCACTCTCTCTGGTCCTCTCTCTCTTTCTCTCTCTCTCTCTCCCTCTCTCTCTCTCTCTCTGTGTCTCTCTCTGTTCCCACACATTCACATTCATAACCCTTTCTCTTTCTTTTCCCTTTCCTTCTCTGTTTCTTTGTCTTTCTTTTAATTTAAGTTAGTGAGTAGATTAGCAACTGCTGTAGTGGAAGCTAATGGGGATCCGAATAAAGAATAAAGTTAAATTCAATCTGCAATGAATCAAAGTAAGCAAACCCAAATTG
Organism: Centroberyx affinis; assembly: GCF_046629955.1. NCBI lineage: Eukaryota > Metazoa > Chordata > Actinopteri > Beryciformes > Berycidae > Centroberyx > Centroberyx affinis. The sequence goes on from NW_027281745.1 coordinate 191,015, forward strand.
ACTGCAGACTGGATTTAGAAGGAGCAAATAAGTCTTAACACTTTTATAATTACTCCTTATCTCCTATTGGTTCAAATCAACATGTTTGCATTGGCTTGAACGTGAATTTGTGAATGTTGTCAAAGGGAAAAAAATATTGTAAAACAAGTCAATACAATGACTAGTGTTACTTAGCCTAACCTGTAACATAACATATTGCTGTTGTCAGGTAAAAGCCTCACATGTCTAAAAATCTCCAAAATCTTTTCAGGAACTAAGAAAGACTGCCTTGTTTTTAGCTTGACCAGCAGGCATTTTTGTGTTTATCCAATTTGGTTTTTAAAGGTTTTCATAAGACCAAGGGTGGTTGAATTTTCTTAACCCATAATCCTTCAATTAAGTAAATTATAACATGAGAATAAAATTGGGAGTTACAAGGTTTTCACACGACAATGATGACACGCAACATTTGATAAAGTGGTAATCCTGTGGAGATGTAATCTACGAGATCCTCGATTTTATTTATTCTCCATCTTTGTTGCTCAGCCTCACTGCTGTGGTGTTTCTGCACTGCACTTTCCAGACATCATCTGTCAATCAAACTGTGTGGGCGGAGCTTGGATTTTCTGTTGCTGCAGTTTGAGTTTCTCTCTTCTTTGTCTGTCCAGCCAATGGTGGCTATCACTGCTCATGCTAACTACCCAGTTCTTCTTCTACTTATTCTAAACAAACCGGAAACGTAAAAGCTTGTATGGGCTGGGCGATATATCCTATAATATCAATATCGTGATATGAGACTAGATATCATCTGGGGTTTTGGTTATCGTAATACATAAAACTTAAATTTGACTTCTTTCTGGTCTTAAAGGCTGCGTTACAGCAAAGTGATACAGGTTTCTGGACTTATCAGCCTGTTCTGGCTGAGTAAAATGAACAATGATTGGCTTTAACTGCTCATTATAGCCACGTCATTTATTACTGATCACACATAACTGAAAAAATTGTCTTGTGTGTAAATATCTTATGAAAGTACTCATCCCCAAAATATCGTCACATCATCGATATTGAGGTATTTAGTCTAAAATATTGTGCAAAATTGACATTTACTTGTATGGAAATGTAGACGATCTCTCTCTGTCTCTCTCTCTCTCTTTAGCCGCTTTTCCACCGCATGGTACCGGCTCGACTCGACTCGACTCTACTCGCCTTTTTTGGTTTTATTGTTTTTTTTGGGTTTCATATGACCTGGTACCTGGTACTTTTATTGGTAGCACCTCTGTTGAGGTTCCAAGCGAGCTGAGGCGATACCAAAAGGAGACGTGAAAACACTGCAGACTCGTCATCATTGCGCGACACGGGACATATATGCTAACGTTAGCTACCAGGTTAGCGGTTAGCTTACCCTCTTGCGTTGCCTTTGAGCAACCAGAGAGCAGTCTGTTGTCTCGCTGCCTTCAGCCTCTTCTGAAATAAAATCTGTCTCCTTTCTGTGAACAGCCACATACCG
>NW_027281745.1:195000-199470 GCF_046629955.1 Centroberyx affinis
GGGGGGGGGGCAAGCGGGGTCAGATCATCCCGTAGTGTGAAGGGGGATCAGGACCGGAGACTTTTGGCCTCCTGACGACTCCGGCAACATTTTTTTTCCAACATGTTTTGATTTTGGTCGGTCCAGTCTGGCCCTGGCTCTTGTAGTGTGAAACTGTTCGAGACTCACTGAGACAGTGATCCTGGCAACAGCCAATGGCAGAAGACACAGACATTTTCCATCAGCAGAGATCCCCAACTCCAGTTTTTCCATTCTAAGATCCAAAACAATTTTATTTGGAGGAATAAATCTCAGATAGAATGGTATAAAATGCCAGTGAGCCTGGATTGATCCACATCAGTATGCAATCACAAATGAAGTGAAAGACATCTCAAGCAAAATCCTTCATCCATCCAATAATGTCACTTCAAAATCTATTTGTAATGTAAAAGTAAAGTGTAGCTTCTGTATTATGGACTGAGAAACGACAGAACATCTATTTTGTAACTGAATTTACAGCGGACTGTTGTGGACGAATGGGAAAATGTCTTTGAATGACAGAATCGGGTAGTGTGTGATCCCCTCGTCTTCGTGTGGGACACCCTGCCTCTCTGATGGGACAGCAAGCATTTACACAAGACCAGCCGTTTAGTCTGTACAGCAAGTCAAGTCATGTTTATTTGTAAAGCCCTAAGTCACTGTTACAGCCTGAAAGAGCTTCACAACGGCCGCATTATGAAACAACAAATGAAAATGACACCCTCCAAACCTTAGACCCTCAACGAGAACAAGGAGAAACTCCCACGAAAACCACATGAGGAAAAAAAAACAGAGAGGGATCCGCTTTCTGGACGGTCAGGCGTGAAATGGGTGCGGAAAGTGGGCAAAGGAAGATTAAATATTGATTTAAAAAAAAATGGAACATCAGGCCTGGAGGTGGGAAGCAACAGAGTAAAAATACATTGTTGCTGTACTTAAATACGATTTTCAAGTATCTGTACTTTACTCGAGTTTTTCTTTCACTTTAGACTTTTTACTTTTCCTCACTACATTTCAAAACAGACTTGTTACTCTCGGGAAAATCATCAACTGATTGAGAGCCAGATGTGATTGGCTGCTTGTTCAGCAAAGCGACACCAGAAAGGAGGGAAAGAGACAGAGAGAGAGAGAAGCAACATGGAGAAGAGAGACGCAACAAGAGAGCAGAGAATTAACGTTAAAGTGAATTCAGCTGCAGACTCTTTCTCATCTGGGATTCAGAGTTTTACTTTTATACTTTAAGTCATTTTATTTATTTGACTTGAGTAAAGGATTTGAAACGGTACTTCAGCTTTTACCACAGTGTATTTTTAGATGACTATATAAAAATTGGTATATCATATAAATGTTGGAGGCATTTCACTGAATAATAGTCAACTGAAAATCGTCAAGAAAATAATGAGATGCCAAAAATGTATCAAATATGTAACAAATAATGTAACAAATCTTCTCCGACGAGCATCTGGACTTAATAATTAGGATGAAAACCAGGATCATCAGTTTAGCCACAATTCGGCAGTTTTAGACATTATTCAACTCCATCCCTCCTTCCTCCTTCCCTCTCTCCATCTCATCCCTCGCTCTCTCTTTTCCCTCCTTCCCCTCATCATCTTCTCCATCACTCCCTCTCGTTTTTCAACTTTCATCTCTCCTCTCTCTCCCTCTCCCTCCCTATATTTCTGTCCGTCCTTTTCCACATCACCCCTTTCTCTTTCTTTCTTTCTTTCTTTCTTTCTTTCTCCCACTCTATCTCTCTCTCTTTTTTTGGAGGCATCTTGACCTTATTCAGTCAAACCACAGATATTGGACAGTGGTGAGTTAGCTTGTTGGCTCTATTTTTGATTTGCTGAGATTTTATCTACATCTCTCTCTCTCTCCTTTCTGTCTTTCAGTCTCTCTCTCTCTCTATCTCTCTCTCTCTCGCTCTCTAACTCTCTTTGCTGGTTTGGATTCTCTGGTTTCTATCTCTGTTTCTGATGTGGGGTTAGCTGTGCAAGGCTAGTAATTGATCACACAGGATACATGTGTGGATGTGCAAGTGTGTGTGTGTGTGTGTGTGTGTGTGTGTGTGTGTCTGTTTCATGTGCATGCATTTGCCTGTGGCTGTGCATGGCAGTGTGTATGGTCTTGTCGTTGGATAACAGAGAGCAGATGTGTGTGTCTGTGTGTGTGTCTGTGTGTGTCTGTGTGTGTGTGTGGGTGCATATGTGTGTATGTGTGTGTGTGTATGTGCAAAAGCATGTCATTGGCTCATACAGAGCAGATGTTTGTTGGGCCAACATCGGCCTCTGGCTAGTAGCAGTACTGACTCACACTGTCCTGCTGCACTTATATGTGTGTGTGTGTGTGTGTGAGTGTGTGTGTGTGTGTGTGTGTGTGTGTGTCCACAAGCCAGCTGTAGAATCAGAATCTGTGTCTGTTTGAGCCATTCTCTTGTGCATCAAATGGCTTTATATAGACTTTAACCACACACACATGCGCATACACAAGCACGCACATACGAACACACACACACACACACACACACACACACACACACTTGGGCTGTGTCTGATCCCTCAGAGCTCTTTGGAATGAAGACAGAAGTTTACGTTCGGCCGGGAGTCGGTTCTGGGACTTTATCGTTATGGAATTTTCCAAACCGCAGTCGTAAATTATCGGTGCTGCGGTTTACGGTGATATTCTGGTGCTGCCAGCTGAGTCTGGCTCAACATAGTCCGTACAGTTCAACAGTGTAAAAACATGTTAAAACGAGTCGAGCACATTAAAAGGGTTCGATCACACCTTCAGTCTGTTTTCTTCGGTACGAAACGATAATGGAAAAGTTCGACTTTATTGCATTTTTTTTTGTATTCGGTTTGTTTTGGTTCACACTCACTAATTATAAGTGAACCAAAGCGAACGAAAGTCACATGGGAAGAGTATGTGGTAAACTGTCCCGTCCCACCAGATTAGAGATTTTTGTTGTTGTTGTGTGTGTGTTTGTGTGTGTGTGTGTGTGTGTGTGTGTGTGTGTGTGTGTGTGTGTGTGTGTGTGTGCAGGACAATTAACCCACATTTTTTCCAGTGGTGCTGCTCACTGGACAGCTGTAGAAGGCTGTGTGGTTGGACTGGGCAACTTCTTGAATATGTATAAATGGGTAACTTTTTCTTTTTTTGTTTAAACCTTTTATTGAGGAATATAGAGTAAAAAAAAAAGAAAAGAAAATGACATTCTTGGTATCTGAGCCTTTTTCCAATTTTCACAGTTTTCACAGCCATTGCATAGAAGCATAGAAGAAGAAAACAAAACAAAGGAATACCCTAATGTCCCCCTATAAAAAGGGATAGAGGGTTAAAAAAGAAAAGAAAAAAGCGATAACAAGCCTGACTCCTTAGTACCTCCTATTACAGTGGTAATTGCAGTAATTGTTAGATCCAAAACAACTGTAACTTTCCTCTGACAGTGCGTTTCCTCTGGCAAACAAAGCTCTGCTGTGTGCTTAGCAGATTCAGCTACAAATCCCGTCTGTGGTTAGCGTTGGCACTTTGAGTTTTTTTTTTTTAGTCTTGAGCTTGTTTTTTTTTAGTCTTGAGCTTGTTTTTTTTTTAGTCTTGAGCTTGTTTTCAAGCTTCTTCAAGTCTCCCTCTCATGTTGTGCTGCACCTCTGCACTCAGGAGACTCTTCAGAGATTCAGACCCTGCCTGCGGTTAGCGTTAGCACATGGCGGTTTTTGTTGTTGCACCATCTGCCAGCGTACGGTGCGTCTTCAAAGGTTACCTCGCTGCATGCAGGAGATAGAAGGCCTGCCTGCCAGCTCGCACTTTCTCCTCAGTGTTTCCTGTCTTCTAATAAGAGCAAAACGATCAACAATTCACCAGAAGTCCGTTCATTTCCTAGGAAGGAGGAACGACCGGGTAAACTCTGGCTGGGGGCCAATAGACAGGAAACGAGCTTGTCGGCTGAGAGAAGTGGGCCGAATCAATCTTGAGTTTTCTGCGCTTCCTTATTTCCCTACCGATGTGATTTTGTTTTGTGAAACAATAGCTCGGCCTGGCAAGAGCAAAACGGATTTGATTATGTTAAGTTGATTCCAGCCGCTCAAAGCTTCCCAGTTCTCTGCAGCTTTTATTTGAAAGACTGCAGGAATAAACGTTAAAAAAAAAAAACAAAGCTTGGAGAACAGTGGCAGCCATCGTTTGGGTCAATGGTAAAGTCAGCAGTGGTGGAAGAAGTACTGAGATCTTTTACTGAAGTAAAAGTAGCAATACAACAATGTAAATATACTCCATTACAAGTAAAAGTCCTGCATTCAAAATCTTACTTCAGTAAAAGTACATAAGTATTGGCAGCAAAATGTACTTAGAGTATCAAAGTAAACATACTCATTATGCAAACTGTCCCAATTTAGAGAGTTACATTTTTCATAAATTATTGGAATATTAATACTGATTTATTGACATACATGTACA
>NW_027281746.1:5000-41163 GCF_046629955.1 Centroberyx affinis
GTCAGTGTCCCTGGCCTCCAGCTCGGTGGGCCCGGGCGGTCAGGTGGTCCATGTGGAGACCAGTGAGGTGGTGCTGCGAGGCGACCCGCTCAACGGCTTCGGCGTCCAGCTGCAGGGAGGAATCTTCGCCACCGAGACGCTGTCCGCCCCCCCGCTCATCCGCTTCATCGAGCCCGACAGCTCTGCAGAGAGGTGACGCACACACACACACACACACACACACACACACACACACACTGTCCTGTGGCGGAGCAGAGAACAGATGATCAGATGCCGTTTAGTGGGTGTTTTTAGCATGAGTGCATACATGTTTAGCATGGGCACGGTCCCATTAGGAAGACATGATAAGCTGATAGCAGATGGAATGGGTTCAGTCTGGCTGAGGAGGCCAGACATGACGAATGGAGAGCAGATGAGGAGGAGAGAGGAGCAGAGGGAGTGAACAAGAACACACATTTACTGAAAGGCTGTGTGACTGTGTGTGTGTGTGTTCTTGTAATTCGAATCGTATCAGTTACCAAATGTCTTTTGGCTTATTTAGGATTAGATTAAGGTTAGGTGTTTGGGAATGAATGTAGTCAATGAAGGTCCTCACAAGTACAGTAATATAAACGTGTGTGTGTGTGTGTGTGTGTGTGTCTGTGTTATTGATTGTAACGAAGGACAGGGTTGTTCCATTAACTTCTTGCCTGTATGCATTTGTGTGCGTGTGATTTATGTTGCTCTACGAATGGTTGTGTGTGTGTGTGTGTGTGTGTGTGTGTGTGTGTGTGAGCGTCAATGTAGCCTACATGTGCTGACTTTGTTGTATTAACAACTTTACTAAGCCTCTGTGGGTGTGTGTGTGTGTGTGTGAGACTGGTGTTGGCATTGTCTATAAAAGAGAGATTGAACTGAGCTCCAAAGCAGAACAAGCTCGGATCTAGGACATAGGAGATAGCAGTCGGTCAGTAAGTGTTTTGAATCTTTGTTTCTGGGTTAGATTTGGGCTTAGGCTGTTGTCAGGCTTTGCTGTGGCTGAGCACTTCCTGGTTTCACTCTCTGAGTTTCGATATCCAAACACTTGCAAACCTATCTGACATTCAGGTACTTTCAGCTGACTCTACTTTCTCTCCCACACACCCCGTTCCGTTGGGCGTGGAGGTGGAGGTGGAAGTTTCTCCTCTAAGCAATAACTCATCCTTTGAATACCATGCAATCATGGTTACCGCTCCTGTCAAACTATTTGTGGTTGTCATATATCGCCCACCAGGGCTACTGGGGCACTTTGTAGCTGAACTGGACATGCTACTCTCAGCCATGCCTGAAGATGGCACCCCACTGATTGTCATGGGGGACATGAATATCCATCTTGACAAACCCCAAGCGGCTGACTTCCTTTCACTTCTGTCCTCATTTGACCTCGAGCAAGTCTCCACCGCTCCCACACACAAAGCGGGCAATACACTCGATCTGATTGTGACTCGAAACTGCTCCACGGCAAATCTGACTGTCACCGCCTTACATCTGTCAGACCACTTCTTTATTCAATTCACGGTTTCCTTACCGGAACATTCTCACGTTCCGCCGCAAATGGTCTCCTTGAGACAAAACCTCCGGTCCCTCACACCGGCTCAGCTCTCCAATGAGGTCTCGGCTACCATGCCTCCTCATAATGAGTTCTCCTCACTCCATGTCAATGAGGCTACAGACACACTCTGCTCCTCGCTAGCCGCCTCTCTAAACAATCTCTGCCCACTGTCATCCAAACCTGCTCGTAAAACCCCCACTAGTCTATGGCTTACCAGTGTCATCAGAGAGCAACGGGCGGGGCTCAGAGCAGCTGAGAGAATCCAGAGATCCCACTGACCTCAGTGACTATCAGACTCTCCTGTCTGCATTCTCCTCCCATCTAAAAAGTGCCAAGACCACTTATTATCAGGAGAAAATCAGCAGCGCCAAAGATGCTTGGAAATTATTTTCAGCTTTTAATTCACCCCTCAACCCTCCACCACCTCCACCCTCAACTTTGCTCACTGCTGATGTCTTCGCATCCTTCTTTACTGACAAGGTTTCTACCATCAGTAATCAGTTCACTGAGCCTGACCAACTCAGTATGCTGCCGCCAGCTAACAGGACCTCACTCCTGTCTTTTTCCCATCTCACCGAGGAGCAAGTCTCCAAATTTCTGCTTGACTCTCTTCCCACTACCTGTCCATTGGACCCCATACCCTCCAACCTCCTGCAGGCCATTTTGCCCAAACTTATCCCTGCAGTTACGCACATCATCAACTCCTCACTTACAGCGGGTGTGTTCCCCACTGCTTTTAAGCAAGCCTGTGTTACCCTGCTGTTAAAGAAACCTACACTCAACCCATCTCAGGTTGAAAATTACCAGTTTCACTCCTCACCTTCCTTTCCAAGACACTTGAACGCACAGTCTTTAATCAAGTCTCTGAATGCCTTTCTGAGAACAACCTGCATGATCCTAACCAGTCTGGCTTCAAACGCAGACACTCTACCGAGACTGCGCTCTTGTCTGTAGTGGAAACACTGCTATCAGCTAGAGCTGCCGGTCACTCCTCTGTTCTAATGTTGCTTGACCTATCGGCCGGCTTTGACACGGTTAACCACCAAATCCTCCTCTCCACACACGCTGAGCTTGGCTTCTTCCCCCCTCCAAGAGTGTCTTGGAGAGGGGAAGGGTCTAAATCTCACTGCTTGTCCACAGGGGAACCTCAAGGGTCAGTGCTTGGACCCCTTCTCTTTTCAATACACACCACCTCACTTGGTGCAATCATCCACTCACATGGCTTCTCATACCATTCATATGCTGACGATACCCAGCTCCTCCTGTCGTTCCCGCCAGACAACCCCACAGTCTCAGCACGGATATCGGCATGCCTCGCCGATATGTCGGCATGGATGAAGGAACGCCACCTTCAGCTTAACTTGTCAAAGACTGAGCTCCTTGTCATCCCAGCCAGTCCCTCTGTACAGATCAGTATCCAGCTTGAATCAACTCAGCTCATGCCCACAAAGTCTGCCAGAAACTTGGGTGTCATGATCGATGACCAACTAACCTTCAAGGAGCATGTGGCTTCTGTTGCTCGGTCATGTCGATTTGCCCTGTACAATATCAGGAAGATCAGACCCTACCTGTCTGAGCATGCAGCACAACTCCTAGTACGGGCTCTTGTAATATCACGCCTTGACTACTGCAACTCCTTACTGGCAGGGCTCCCGGCCTGTACGCTCAAACCTCTGCAGATGATCCAGAACGTGGCGGCACATCTGGTCTTCAACCGACCCCTAAACAGCACATGTCACTCCGCTGTTCATATCCCTCCACTGGCTCCCAGTCGCCGCCTGCATCAAGTTCAAGTCCTTGATGCTCGCCTACAAAGCAGCAACCAAAACGGCTCCGACCGACCTGAACTCCTTCATTCAGGTCTACGCTCCCTCCCGCTCACTACGCTCTGCCAAGGAATGGCGCCTGGTGCAGCCACCACAACAAGGCCCTAAGTCTCTATCCAGACTCTTCTTCTGTGGTTCCTCGGTGGTGGAACGAGTTACCAAACTCCATTCGATCCGCAGAGTCCCTCTCAATCTTTAAGAAAAGGTTAAAGACCCAGCTCTTTAGTGAACACCTTCTCACCTGATGGACTGTGTAACCAAAAAAAAAAACTCTTTATCTGCCTCTATGCACACTATGCACACTATGCATTGCCTCTATGCACTGTCTCGTAGCACCTATGTCCTGTTGGACAAGAACTTAGCTTTATGGCACTTACTCTCGTTGTTCTCTCCTGACTAGAACCTTGCTTGTGTTGTATTAAAATCTCATGTGTACGTTGTTTTGGATAAAAGCGTCTGCCAAATGGGCAAGTGTAAATTGTAATGGCACTGCTAATTGTTGTGTGTGGGTGTATGAAGGTGTCTAAGTGTTCATGTGCATGTGTGAGTGCGTGTGTGTGGTTTCACATTTACATCTTTGTTAATGTGTGTGTGTGTGTTTGTGTGTGTGCATTTTCTTTTGTGTGTATGGGTGTGTGCATTCTCAATCCTCTGTGTGTGTTTTGTTACACTTTTATTCATACGTGTGTTTACAACTTCATTAAGTGTCTGTGTGCATTCTCAATTGTGTCTGGGTGTGTGTGTGTGTGTGTGTGTGTGTGTGCGTGTGTGCTGATTGATGTTCTCGTGGTATTAACAGCTTCTCTAAGTGCTGGGTGTGTTTCTGCACCCGAGGCCACTCTCCCCTCTCCATTAGCGCCCACACTAACAACGCTAATTAGCTAGCTTCCCCTCACCCACGCTGGAGGAATCAATAAGTAGCTTCCTCTCCGCCTGACAGGCTGAATCTAAATAAACCCTTCACACCGCCCTGCATTACACTTACCCACAACTAACAGTCTGTAAAACCTGAAGTCTTGTTCAGTGGAAACCAACGAAGAAGTTTTCCTCTGTATTTATCCTGCATCAGTCCTGCATTAGTGCTGCTGGCAATAAGTCCTTGAATAATGTTAAATATATATTTTCCATCTAAAGTTCTTTTTTACAGATCTTCAAAATGTTGCAGTTAACTGTTTTTCTAGTGAAAAATCCCAAGTCACAAACTTACATTCTGATTTGGCTGCAGTTTCATTCAGACTTGCAGACATCCTGTTGTAACTGACGGCTGAAAAGAGAGCAAAAGGAAAATGAAGTGCAGTAAATAAATGCCATAAAACAGCTGCTACATCTGTACTACAGTAGATAACTAATTGCTGAAGTAATTGAGAAAAAAATGGGTTAATTATCCCATTAAAACCTGTTGATTTTGACATTTTAAAGGGCATTTTCACATTCGGTTTGGTTTGTTTTGGTTTGAGGGTCATGAAGCGTTTTTGTTGGAGGGAATTGCAACACTCAGACAATATTTACAGTCCTTAGTTTTCTCTGAATAACACAGTTTATCTCTTCCTCTCTTTCACTCAAATAGCTCTTTCACGCTGCAGTGCTTAGTCTATTAGCATCCGGATGACTGGAGAGAGAGAGAGGGAGAGAGAGAGAGAAAAAGGGAGAGGGAGAGATGGAGAGAGGGGGGAGGAGAGACAGAGAGAGAGAGAGAGGTTAAAAGAGATAGAAACTGAGGGGGGACAGAAAGGAATAGGGTGAGAGGGGAAAACACAGACTAGGAGAGAGCTGGAAGAAGAATGAGGAAGAGAGAGAAAACAGAGAGAAAGTGAGGGAGAAAGAAAAAGAGGGAGAGAGGATGGGAGGAAGAAAGACAAATAGGGAGAGGAAAGAAAAGGTAAAAGAGGGGGTAAAAGAGAGTTTGAGAGAAAGACTGAGGGGGGAAGAGTGTGAGAAAGGGCAAAAGAGAGATAGAGAGAGAGAGAGAGAGAGAGAGAGACGGAGAGAAACGGTGAGAAAGTAAAAGAGAGGGAGAGAGAGGGAAATGAGAGACTGAGGAAGAGGGAGAATAGAAACGAGAGTGAAAGGGGGAAGAAAGAGAGCTAGAAACAGCTAATTGCTAAAAGAGAGAAAGGAAAAGGAGGGAGTATGTGTGAGAGAGAGAGAGAGAGAGAGAGAGAGTGAGTCTTGGCAGGCCGGCTAATCCTCAGTAGATCATATTGATGATGTCTGACTGCATATTAATACAGGTCAGACACTCACAGCTTAATAGGGGATACATCAACTGTGTGTGTGTGTGTGCGTGTGTGTGTGTGTGTGTGTGTGTGTGTGTGTGTGTGTGTATGTGTGTGTGTGTGTGTGTGTGTAAATCCATCCTGCCCTGCAAATCCAGAGGGCAGTTAAAGACGGAGCGAGAGTGATAAACAAAACTTCTTCATCTTCATTTTCTCCTGCCTTGTCAAAAGCATTTTTCATGTAATTTATCATTTCGTAGCATTTATGGCTCTAATTTCAGTTTTATCTATCAAACCTTAACCCCGGTCATGACCTTTGACCCCTTAGACCACACACAAAAAAGTAGCTAGTGTCTTTGTAGGACAGTGATCATATCCTCAGAAAATCCTCCTGGGTGTCGATTCATTCACATTGTCCACTTTTTCTCATTCAATCTCTATGGAGCTGAATATTTCTGTGATGTGTGTGTGTGTGGAGAGAGTGCCATTTATACATGAAGGGGTTTGTTTCCAAAATACTATACACTACCAGTCAAAAGTCTGGACACACCACGTTTCCCTTTATTTTTTAGAATAACAGTAAAGACATCAAAACTATGAAATGGAATTATGCAGCGACCAAAAAGGTGCTAAACAAATCAAAACTATCTTATATTTTAGATTCTTTAAAGGTCCCATATGGTGTAAAACAGGACTCCCCTTGCCTCTGTGATGATAAAGGAGTTGGATGGTCTATCTAAACATGGTGAAAGTATCAAAACGCATGGTCACCAAGTAAATCCACACAATCCATATTAGAAAAGCGAGCCTCTAAACGAGCCGTTTGGACTTCCGTAACTTTGTGGCGTCACAAAGGTTCGCTCATTATCATTTTTGTAAGAAATAATAGACTAACAAAGTGTTTTTTTCAAAGCGGTTGAGCGGTTGTCATTGTTTATTACCGGAGAGTTTTCCCTACCTGTAGCTGCCAGGCCACAGCGTCTCACGTTTCACTCTTGAAACGGTTAGCCAATCGGAACAGAGGGGTCGTTAATATTAATGAGCCTTAAAGAGACGGCGACAGAAACAGCCTGTTCTTGGTAAGGCTCAGAGAGATGCTGGAAAATGAACGTGTGAAAATGGATTGAGAGTGTTTTTGGTGCATGACACCACACACACAGCTTTGAATGGACCTCAAGACAGAAAATAAAACACTAAGTGGAGAATATGGACCTTTAAAGTAGCCGCCTTTTGCCTTGATGGAAAGGCAAAAAGCTTTGGAAAGAAATGTATTCATAGGCATCAACTTCACTATTTATATTTACATTTACATTTAAGCATAAGCCTTTAGATCAAAATGGCTTTAATAGAATGAAAAACATAGTACATTCAGTCAGGTGTGTCCAACCATTTGACTGGTAGTGTAGATCCATTTTTGTTTTGAAAAATGTTGCTTAAATTCATGGCCCAATATTTCAAAAAGAGGAATGATTCTCTCCTCAGAAACGCAGCTATTTCTCCCAAGCAAAGGTCTGTAGATGATTCATAACTTTAATAGTCTGCGCTAATGTGCTTCACTTTCATTCCAGCAGTCGTTCTGCAGAGTCGGGTGTTATAGGGCTGTTGATGTGGTGAATGTTTTGGAGACAGAAATCTTTCTGTAAAGCTGCCCGCTCCGAGGAGGGCCGCCGGAAAATAACATTAGCTGCAACGCAAGCAGGCAGTTTGAAGCTCAGTCTGTTTGTGTCTGTCAACATCACAATAAATATCCACATGCAAACAGACTTAACTGCTGTTATGAAAGCAAAAGGTAGCTAGGTACTAGGTAGTAATTGAAGGTTGTATCCACTTAGGCAACAAATGTGTTTTACTTTTTCAGTTTTCAGTCAGAAATGGGGATTTTGGTTTTATCGGTTGCTATGTTCAAATGAAAGTGGGAAAAGACTTTAACAGGTTTTTATTTCAGGCAATAAAAACTAGACGATTTGACATGATATCCACTGTACATGCATACTGTACATAATGTACAGGCATATCTAACAGGACAAAACTGATGTTAGTCCCAGGATGTTTTTGGAAGCCGTACTCTGACTCTGCTGTGACGAACCTTTAGTGGACATTCAGATGTGGAAGCATTTCTAGGTCTATGATGCTCTTCCTAGGTTCTTTGCTGAATAATTATGAACAATAATTATTATTATTATCGTATAAGCACATCAACAGTTTTCTGTCTATATCAGAGATGTATTCATGTATGGAGAGAAAGACAATACAAGCCTACATGCAGTTCTCTAAAGAGGTAATCACTCTAATAAATTAGGCCAAACACTTCCTAGACAAAGCAGCATCTCTGGCGCTACTGCTCCAGGAAGGGTTCAATAACTTCATAATTACTTTTGTTTAGCATTCCTTGTTAGAACCGGCTCTTTGTTATATTAAGTGTTTCACAGGCGAGCCACCTGATGACACTGTCAAACACACATACTTCTTCATCTTCTACATACATACAAATATGATGACACATGATGCACCGTAGGCCACAATATTCCACAAACCCCAGAAGGTTCCTTGATGAACCCTTCATAAAGGCTTCATGAAACCTGACGGCACTTTCACAAACCTCTAACATATCGGGGTTTCCCCATAGAACCCTTTAACGATATTGTTTCTAGTGAGGAACCCTAAGGTGCTTAAGAGGTGCTGAAGAACTCCAGTGAGCCTCTGCTGTAGGACAAAAACCCCACACAGTCTATTCAGAGAAGACATTTCATCCAGCAAAACATTTCACTTTGCCCATACAGTAAGTTTATGTGGACAGAATGTGGACACAGTAGTCTAAGTTTGGAGTTCAGGCCTCAAAGCATTAAAACTATTAGAACAACAACAATTGACCATTTGCAATATTTCTGTTAACTCCCGCCCCCCTTAGTTACTGTTGCTAAGTCTGACAAAGTTTGAAGATGGACGCTACCGTAGACAATACAATCCGACTCAGTGGTTCCCCAAAAACAAATTTTTACCGTGTTTTGCTGCAACAAAAGCTGTACTTTTGTACTTCTGAGGCTCTGTCGGAATTGTAGGAGCAACATGTCGGAGGAAGTAGACGGATGCTAAGCACAGATTGGTGGATCGCCATGTCAATCATTATTTTACAAATGGTCAATTGGAAAAGTTGCGTAGACGTTTGTCGCCCTCTGTCTATGTTACGTTCACGGTTACTAGCTGCTGCTTCTGACGTCTCCATGGTAACTCTTCCTGTAGGTGTGGCCTGCTGCAGGTGGGGGACCGCCTCCTGTCAATCAACGGAATCCCCACAGAAGACGGAACGCTGGAGGAGGCCAATCAGCTTCTCCGAGACGCGGCGCTAACCAATAAGGTCACGCTGGAGATAGAGTTCGATGTAGCAGGTCGGTAAACAATGAGTACGATTTTTACTGCCACACACACTGCAAAGAACTGGCAGATTTTTTCATTTGTTTTAAGAAAATTACTATAACAGACTAAATGACTTGTTAAGATGGAGATTTTTTGCACTGTAGCATAAAATTACCATAATATATCTGCTGATAGTGTTGTTGATGAATATGATTCACAGTTTACTTCACCAGGTGCTGAGATTTCTGGCTTTCATATCAACACATCGTGATATATTTCCTCTTGACTAGACGTTTCTGTTGAATCTCTGCTCTAATTAGCTAACTTACTATCCTACTCTATTCTCTATTGTAATGTGACTTTATTATTTACAGTACTGTGCAAAATCAGAGTCAGAGACCAGAGACCCTTTAGTTTAAGTGCAAGTTATTTATTTTTCAGTGTCAGAAAAACAATGCAGGAAACATATATTCAACACAAAAACCTCCATAACTAAATATACATTTTTCAGTATTTTGTGTGTCCACCACCCTTTTCCTTTATTACAGCTTCCATTCTTTCTGGGAGGTTTTTTCAGATCTTTTTCAGATCTGAAGCAGGAGTGGAGCTTGATTTTTTCCTCTCTCTCAAAGATTAAAGCTTGGAGTTCAGTCTGTCTGAAGCTCAGAGTTTCACTGCTGTTGCACGGCTGTTAGGAGTCATATTTTCTCTCTGTCTTGCAATACCTTTTTTAACTCTAGTTTTGGAAACTCCTGTTTCTTCCACTTATTTTCCTTTGACCTTCACCTTCCTTATGCAAGAGTATTATCTTTTATCTAATCTCATCAGAAATATTGCCTTCAGCTATTTTAGATGCACAAGATAGAAATGTGCGAGGCAGCTGAGGTGTTTTTGTGTGAATGTTAGTGTCGCTTTTGAAGGGAAAGTGTCCTAACAGAATGTCAGACATTTTGGAGAACAACTTCTGTTGGTTTTAAGATTGGAGGAGAGTTAAAGTGGCAGTAGGACACACAAAAGTAAAGAGTGGACAAATTAAATACTGATAGATTAGACATTATAATTAGTGTTGGAGGCTTTTGTGTAATTTTCTGTTAAATATATGTTTCCCGTGTTATTGTTTGACACCAAATAAATAATCTGTACTGAATGGCCAAATGACTGGAAATTAAATAAACAAAAGGTTGGTCTCTGATTTTTGCGCAGAACTGCATATCAACTACAGCCCATCGTAAACTGCCAATGCTGTGACTCTATGGTCACCAATACAGGGGATTAAAGTCATTGATCACTTAATGCCCCTTTAACATGCTGCTTCTTTCCAGTCCCATGGCAATAAATATATAATTATCAGTTTATTTGAATGTGATCTCATGTTGATCAGCTGCCTTCATCTCCCGCTACTTGGCTTACAGCTTAGCGTTACCAAAGATAGCTTATAGCACATTACATGCATACATGGAAGCACCGCTAATAATACAGTGTGTTTTAATTAAGTGTTCGCCGTGTGAACAAAGGATTAAATCTGATCCCAAGGCTTTCCTGCCTAAGCCGACTTGCCTTGAACATTAAACTTGTCCTTGAGTCTGTGTATCTGCACAGACAAAAGGCAATGTAATAAAGGTTTTGTACAGTAGACCGGTGGATAAGATGGAAGTCACAGCAACCAACACAACAGTTTTACTATTTTATTTTTTTTTTATTTTATTTACCTTTATTTATTCAGGGTGGTCAATTGAGAATGGGTGCCCTCTTTTACAATGACGCCCTGATACAATACAATAACAATAAAGCATCACAGAGAAAAAAAACCAACACAATATAACAACACAATATATAGAAAATACATAAAGTCATACATATAACACAAAGCATCTTTGCAGATCAATAGAAACAGGAACACTCCACTGTTACCATGTCCTTCAATAAAAGCTTAAAACGATTGAGTGAAACCATCTGTTTTAGTTTCAGCCTGTTCCACTTGTCTGGTGCATAAAAACTAAAAGCTAATTTCCCAAGTTCAGTGTTAATGAAGGGAGTTTCAAGAGTCAAATATTCCTGTGCACGTGTCTTATAAGAGAGAGATTTGAGCTTTAAAAGAGATGTAAGATATGAAGGTAAATTATTTAGTAATGCATTGTAAACAAAGAGGAGACAGTGATGTTCCCTTCTAACACTAAGAGAAGGCCATCCTGATTTCAGATAAAGTAAACAGTGGTGGGTTCTGAAACTATCCCCAGTTATAAACCGTAAGGCACTATGGTAGAATGTATCTAGTGATTTCAGAGTAGTAGGGGCTGCATGCATATAAAGTATATCACCGTAAAACTGATATAAGAGTTGATTGTACAATTGCCTTCCTGTTTTCAAGAGTAAAGCATGATCTGTTTCTGTAGAGAGATCCCAGTCTAATCCTCAGTTTCTTTTTGAGCTCAAATAACCCTAACCCTAACTATCACTGTTCATCAGGTCGTTATGCATATTTCTGCTTTAGGTGTTATAACCTGAATTAGACACTCAGCTAAACTCCACTGAAAAACAGCATGAGTCAGTGAACAGCGCTCCAGCTTCAGTTTAATTGTAGACTTGAGGCCCAAACACACTGGATGCAGCTTTTGTACGGCGTCATGGTGTGCTGCAGGCCGGACATTTGAAGCATCAACACCAAAACACTGGCTGATGTTTGTTTTTTTTCAAGGAATAAATTCCATGTCCTGATCTGTAGTCTCTCTATTCTGTAAAACTTAAACTTCAAACTTAAAAAAACTGCCATGTCAGCTCCTTAACAAAATCCCAAATCACCCTGTAATGCATGATTGCACATAAAAAAACGCACCCAAAATTCTGCATCATACAATTTACAATTTCCCATTTGGCAGACGCTTTTATCCGAAGGGACGTACCCATGAGATTTTAATACAACACAAGCAAGGTTCTAGTCAGGAGAGAACAACGAGAGTAAGTGCCATAAAGCTAAGATCTGGTCCAACAGGACATAGGTGCTATGAGGCAGAGCATAGAGTGCATAGAAGCAGATAAAGAGCTTTTTTTTGGGGGGGGGGTTTAGTTTGTTTAGTGTTGTTCCCATTTGAATTCGATTTGGTAATAACTACAACAGCCTGACGTTTTGTGGTAACAGTTAGCGATTTTTAAATTTGTAAACTATGTCTTTGTGAGCTGTATTTTTTACGGCTAAAAACGGTACGTGGGAAGTCAGAAAGTAACGGGAGTCGAGCAAACGCATTGTTGATTTTGTTATTTTATTTTCATAGGATTTGTTGACGGTAAGCAATGCATTAAAAAACACCGGCCTTATCCTTTAAGTCTCTGTTTGGCCTGAAGAAGAGAAGAAGAGAAGAAGAGAAGAAGAGAAGAAGAGAAGAAGAGGAGAAGAGCCAGTCTGAGCTGATAACAGCAGCAGCTAATTACAAATGGGCATGAAAAGACCTATTTGTTTCTTTTATGTTAATGGCTTGTATTTATCTGTGTGTGTGTGTGTGTGTGTGTGTGTGTGTGTGTGTGTGTGTGTGTGTGTGTGTGTGTGTGTGTGTGTGTGTGTGTCACAGAGTCAGTGGTGCCTAGCAGCGGTACTTTCCATGTCAAACTGCCCAAGAAGAGAGGAGTGGAGCTGGGGCTCACTATCAGTGGTAGGACCACACACACACACACACACACACACACACACACACACACACACACACACAAACACACACACAAACACACTATTATAAACATTGTTCATATGATCTATTCTTTGCTTCGGTGGGCTGCTTTCTCGTGGCATAATGTTTATATCTCACTAGACCACCCTGCGCTTCCACACACACACACACACACACACACACACACACACGTCTCAGGATGTGTGCCACAGGGTAACTGTACCCTGGGAAAACTCAGCTATAAAGTTTAAAGTTTATAATAATTATAAAGTACACAGATACTAGGCCACACGTGCATTCTTATACAAGTTCATACTCTCTCTCACATATACACACACACTACAGTCTGTCTCTCTCTCTCTCTCTCCTTCCCCTCTTCAGTTTATGTTTCATCCTGTTGCTGCTAATCTCAGCCTCAACCAAACCTGCACTGCATGTATAATTATTCTAAAGTATAAAACCTTAATTGTACCAGTTCATTTACAAAATGCTATCTTGACATTTTGGGGGGAAAAATTTTTTGCAGAAGTCCATCATTCAGCATAAACACAGAGGATCCAGTCTGTAATGTTGTTATTGTTTCTGAAGTTACCTGCTGTCCTTTACAAAGGACCAGAAATTGTTTAAA
Source organism: Centroberyx affinis (assembly GCF_046629955.1). Classification (NCBI taxonomy): domain Eukaryota; kingdom Metazoa; phylum Chordata; class Actinopteri; order Beryciformes; family Berycidae; genus Centroberyx; species Centroberyx affinis. The sequence goes on from NW_027281746.1 coordinate 18,254, forward strand.
ATCTGAGCGATCAATCACTGTTTAAGACACACACAGAGAAATAAAGGTGGGAACTGCAGCCGTAAATGGAGTGATGCCATAGAAGAACCATTTCTGCTCCACAAAGAACCTTTAAAGAACCTTTTAACCATATATGCTTGCCATAGAAGAACTAGGAATTGTTACTTTATGGCATCACTCCGAAGAACCATTTTCGGTTCCAGCTGGCAACTCTATTTATTTTGGAGTGAAAACAACAGAATGCATCAATAAGGATAAGGATTGATAAGTGAGCTTGTGATTTTAACATCGCTGATTCAAATCCCCAGATCAGGTGGGGACATGTCTCGGGGGGGTGGGGTGGGGGTGGGGTGGGGGGGGGTTGACGGGTGAAGCTGGCTGTTTGTTTGAATGAGTCAAACTGAATGAAAGCCTGAATCACACCACAGTTTAGGGCATGGCAGTAGCCTGAGGGTTGAGGGTTCGAAGACCATAGACTGACTGGAAAAATCTCTGTGAGGAAAGTGAACGAGGAACAGTAATTCTCCCTCCTTCAACAACTGTCATTGAAGTGGCTTGGCAAGACACCAGCAGTACAAGACAGTGGTTGTACTGGGGAGCTCCCAGTTGTGAAGGGGTTTAAAGGAATAGTTCACCCAAAAATGAAAATTCTGTCATCATCTCCTCACCCTCATGCCAAATGAAACACAGGTGAAATGTGTTAGTCCATATAACACACAGGGAGGCTGCCAGCACAACTTGGTAGCAGCCTTCTCCAAAACAACTGAAGTCAATGGGGACCTGTTCTTTAGAGTTCCAAAACAAAAACAGCCAAACAATCACACTGTGAATAGAAAGACCTATACACCATTATTTGTTGCAAATCAATCAGCTGTAGTTAAGATTTGCACTAAATGATGGTGTAAATATACTGTAGGTCTTTTTGGAACTCTGAAGAACTGGTCCCCACTGACTTCAGTTGTTTTGGAGAAGGCTGCTATGGAGTTGTGCTGCAGCCTCCCTGTGTGTTATATGGACAAACTTCACCTGTGTTTCAACTGGCATGAGGGGGGAGGAGATGATGACAGAATTTTAATTTTTGGGTGAACTATTCCTTTAACTGTGTGAGTGTGAAACAGAACGGTGCTGGAAAAGAGCAGGCATGCTCAGTCCACTCTCCCTGGATAAGTAAAGGGTAAAAAAAAAAAACATGTACATCATTATCAAGAGCAGACAGTTTAATTTTTAGTTTTTGGAGTCAGAGCTGTGAATGTCTGTCCGGCTGCTCTGTGGCTGTCGTAGGAGATGCAGCGCGGTGCAATGGCGCCATCTTTTGGAAGACCAGAGAGTTCACTGATGAGTTTGCTGTGGGAGTGAGAAGGATGATACACACAGGACACAGTGCAGGGCCACAGTGTCTGGGTTTACACGATTTCACCAGACAGCCAGGACCTTCCAGTGATGGTTGTTTACCTGCCAAAGCAGCCGGTCGAGTGGATCGACTCACAGCCAAAGAGGAAAAGATGTCGCAGCATTTGTCTGGTGGCTCCTTGTGTCTGAGCAGGAGGCGTTTTGAAAGGGGAGAGAGGGCAGGACAAATTACAAAATGCATCAACTTTGTTAAATATTGACTAGTATTGAAAAAAAAAAATAGGGTTGCGCCCGACAAAAAAAGTCTTTAATAGAGGATCACTTTATTTCCATTGCATACAAAACACTCTAGGGCTTCTGGTCTTCATTAATGTCTGTATAAAGGCGATTTTTTTTTTAGTGTGACTGCAGTTTTTCAACACAATACAATATTCTATTGACAGGATAAACACAGCGGTCTCTGTATATTTATTAAATGTTTACCCTCCCACCTTCCACACTGTCAGAACGGATCAAACTCTTCGTTTCATAGTTGTTGATACTGTTGATGTTGTTGCTATGGTTACTGTTGTACTTGTTGGAGCTGTTGCTGTTTTTGGTGATATTATGTTATTGCCGCTTTGGTTGTTTTGTAATTGTTGTTGTTATTAATGATATTATTGATAATAATAATATTGTTATGTAATAAGGACGTAATAATATTGTTGTAGGTGTTACTGTTGTAGTTGTTGTCGTTGTTGTAGATATTGTTATTGTTTATGGTGATGTCATCTCCCTCCACAGCCAGTAAGAAACCAGGAGAGCCTCTCATCATCTCTGACATCAAGAAGGCCAGCATGGCGCACAGGTATCCTGGACTCTATTCTATTGTATTCTATTCTATTCTATTCTATTCTATTCTATTCTATTCTATTCTATTCTATTCTATGATATTATATTCTGTTTTGTTCTATGCTATTTTATTGTGCTTTCTCATGCTCTGATGCTCTGATTTGTTTAATTTTGCTCTTGTCTGACTCACAGGTTTTGCAGAGCTCTATTCTTGTCTATTCTATACTTTTCTTTTAGTTATACGGAGCAGAAACAAGTGAAATAGATTACATTCTCTCTCTCCCTCTCCCTGTCTCTCTCTCTCTCTCTCTCTCTCCCTCTCCCTCTCTCTCTCTCTCTCTCTCTCTCCTCTCTCTCTCTCTCTCTCTCTCTCTCTCTCTCTCCTGCAGAACGGGAACCCTGGAGCCTGGTGATAAGCTGTTGGCCATAGACAACATCAGACTGGAGAACTGCTCCAAAGACGATGCAGAGCAAATCCTCCAGCAGTGTGAAGAACTGGTCAAACTAAAGATACGCAAAGACGAGGACAACTCAGGTATGTGTGTGTGTGTGTGTGTGTGTGTGTGTGTGTCTAGGTATGTGTGTATGTTGGTTCATTACGTAAACAGGTGGCAACAGTTTCCAGAAAGATGCACTTACTGTGTTTGACCACTGGGTGGCGATGTTGTCTTCAACTCAGACTCATGCCCAGGCTGAGAAAAATGGTTCTCATTCTCCTTTAAGAGAAGATATGATGAAACTGTATTGATCCCTGTGAGGATGGGTTGTTAGGTTAGGTTGTTGCAGCAACAAAAGTAATATGATCCAGCAGAGAAAAAGAAAACTTGAATATAAACACGCAATAGAATACAAAGTAGGTGATAACAAAACACTAAGAAGCAAAAAGAAAAGTAAAATATAACAAAACCATAAAAACAGAAAAGCACTAAAACAGAATATGAGCAATCGAGGGGTTATGGATGCTGCCGACAGTTTTAACACTTGAGTAGAGAGAAAATGTGCAGAAAAACTTAAATTGTTAAATTTGTGCAGTATATATAATAAACAGTATGTTTTCAACAACTTCAATAGTAGGATTCATGCCAATATTGAAGAAATTTCTCTAACCAAACATTTTTAGCCACAAACATGTTTCTATGATATATTCAGTTACAAATGTGGGGCCTTTGTGCATTAAAGTGCTGTGAAACTCTGGTTGTATCTTCCTCCATGATAAAAGAGGAGAATGGAGAATTGTGTGTTTTTCTCTCTCCATTCACTGCCATTGTATGGAGGAACAGTCTGAAAATCACTTCTAGCACATGAATTGTGTTTAAGTGAGTTGCTTTCTTTATGTTATTAAACCTTTCAAGTGTAACACCAAAATTCTTCCGACCAGATTTCGGAGTTGCACTTGTTCAAACTGAAAGTTCAAGTTCATTTATTTATATAGCAAAACTTGTCTCAAAGGACTTTACAGAGAATGAGCCTACCTAGATCTAACTGATCAACAATCAACCACTGAACAGAATGATGTAACACAAACTTAAGGAAGCTGAACAAAGCACAAGACTCACAACAGCTAGTTTTATCAAGACATAGCAGTCTACCTCTCCTAAGTAAGAGAGACTCTCACAAGGCCAGATCCAGTTCTTGCAGTTCTCCTGATAGGACATCAAGGCAGCAAAAGCCTCCAGCAAATGGCATGTGTCACGTTAACTAGATGTGGGAAATGAAGCAGTCAATATGGCAAAAGGAACAAATGCATCAGACAAAATTAGCAGAAGTCCATCATTCAGCATAAACACAGAGGATCCAGTCTGTAATGTTGTTATTGTTTCGTCAAACAAGGACTGGAGTTACCTGCTGTCCTTTACAAAGGGCCAGAAATTGTTTAAAATCTGAGCGATCAATCACTTTCTAAGTTACCTTGGAGATGCAGCGCGGTGCAATGGCGCCATCTTTTGGAAGACCAGAGTTCACTGATGAGTTTGCTGTGGGAGTGGGAAGGATGACAGCGTACACACACAGGACACAGTGCAGGGCCACAATGTCTGGGTTTACACGATTTCACCAGACAGCTAGGACCTTCAAGTGATGGTTGTTTACCTGCCAAAGCAGCCGGTCGAGTGGAGCAAAAGCCTCCAGCAAACGGCATGTGTCACGTTAACTAGATGTGGGAAATGAAGCAGCCAGTATGGCAAAAGGAACACATGCATCAGACTCGTTACATCCGCCCCTTGTGTGTGAAATCACTTGCGTATGAAACCCTGGTAGAGGTTGAGTCAAAGACGGATCCCCCGCCGGGACGGCTGAGTGTGCAGCCGGTGCCGGGACAAACAGTGGAACTGGACAACAACATGGACAATGACAACGACATAAGAAAAACAGATGAGGCAAGGGGAAACACGATGAGAGGTGAGGCCCCCGTTGGCGCCGATGTCCACAGAAACAAGGGCAGCGCTCGGGTTCTCAGCCAGGTAGAAACAGCACCACAGATGGGACTTTGGCCAGCGGGTAACGACCGTAGGAGCTAGAGCTGAACCCGCATCCACTGCCAGGGAGAAACACTGCACCGGAGTCTGAGAGAGAGGAAAGACAGACCCACACACACACACACACACACACAGGAACCACACACTCAGGTAGACATATTCAGCCACGTACACACTCACACAGACAGTAGAGAGTGAGTAGACATGCAGCAACCAGGAGGCAGCACTGTGCTCTACACTCACTGAGCACTTTACGAGGAACACCTTACTAATACTGGGTAGGTATCAGCTTTCAGCTCCGTGTCAACTGGCTACCAAAGCGCCATCCTCCTCCAGGTTGGACGTGTTGCATTCTGGGATGCTTTTTTGCTCACCACAGTTGTAAAGAGGTTATCTGAGTTACTGAAGCCTTTCTGTCAGTTCCAACCAGTCTGGCCATTCTCCTCTGACCTCTGACCTCTCTCATCAACAAAGCGTTTCCATCCACAGAACCTCACTGCTGATTTTTTTATGACTGGATGTTTTTTGTTTTTCACACCATTCTGTGTAAACTCTGGAAACTGTTGTGCGTGAAAATCCCAGGAGATCAGCAGTTTCAGAAATATTCAAACCAGCCCTTCTGGCACCAACAGCCATGCCACGGTCAAAGTCACTGAGATCACATTTTTTCCCCATTCTGATGTTTGATGTGAACATGAACTGAAGCTGCTGACCTGTATCTGCATGATCTTATGCATTGCACTGCTGCAATGGATAATTGCATGAATAAGCAGGTGTACAGGTGTTCCTAATAAAGTGCTCGGTGAGTGTATGTTAATACTGTCTAAGCTAAGGTAGGAGAAGAGACCGGCTGATTATCAATATGCGTTCTTGTGCGTTCTTGTGTCCTCCATGACGCATTTTACGTAATATATAACCACCGAAGCATGATTCCAAATCAAAGGTTAACAGCTGGGACAATTAACAGCTGTGTGTCTTCGTTAATCACGCCCAACCTGAAGCACACAGTCCATCCCAAACTGTAAGGAAGCGTCTCTGTGCGCTTTCATGAGAAGATCGTTCTCCCCAAGACAACTTGGGAAGAACGTTCTCCACAAGGACACAAGTATCGACTTGGAGTTCTTGGATTTTATAATCTGTGTCGTAGGGCTGGGAGTCGATTCCAGAAAGAATCGATTCTTCGATTCCAGGCATTTGGGAATCGAGAACCGACTCCAAAGCTGTGGAGTCGATTCCACACGGTACAGAAAATCTGCATGTACAAGTGAATCCTAGAGCCGAATTCCTATCTGGCGACTCCATCAGTTCCCAATACTTGGAATCGGAATCAGAGTCGATTCCAAAATTTCTGGAATCGAACCGCCCTAGACGACTGGTTGGATGCTAGGGTTGGTCGTCTGACAGTGAGAGTAAGCAAGTTTTGACTTTGGATTTGAAGTTTTCTTCAGAATTAGCTAAATGTAAGAGGGAGTTGGTTCCAGAGATTGGTAAGAGAACGCTCTTTTCTTGGTTCTTGAGACAGTAAGGTAACCAGCATCGGAGGGAACGGGGGGGGAGGTCATAAGGGATAATGATGAGGGCGGATAAATATGACGTCTGAGGTTATAAACCATTTATCCACAAGGGGGCAGCAAATCCACAACTCTGGAGCCAGTGACACTGCGCGGGGAATTAAAAAATGGCTGCTGTAGAGGAATGTCTGCTGTTACTCATTATCATCCGCCACTAAAAGAAAGCTGAAAAGGGGATCGTACGTGTGTCTTTTAAATAGATCAAGACTCCAAGAAGGGGAATACGATTCTCTCGCTTTGCCCCCATGGAACTTAGACAAAGAGAGGCATTTTCAGTATTGGTCAGCATCACAGTTTCACAGTTTCTCCTCAGACTGTGTGTCACCGCTGTTTTTACTTAGCATTGTGTTACTAAACTTGGACTATACATGTTGCTGCCATGGTTACGGGTTCAATTCCCACCGGGGCCGTTCATGCTACAGATGTATTAACTCAAGGTACTGTACTGGGAAAAAAAACATTCACATCGGCCCCCTAGTGGTCATTAAAAGTAGGACATGTGGGAGTGTTTTGTCGGATCTGATATCTTCCACTTGGCATCACGAATTGCAGACGTGTGTCAACAAATCCACCGATGTCAGCAGCCAAAGGTAATAAAATGAAAATGATCAGTTAAATTCCCACTTATACTATCAGTGATATCTGCTGCAGATCCAATTGAGCTTGTTCCAAAAAAATAAAATACATGAAAGGTTCCAGGTTCCTGTGGTGAGATGTCATCCGGTTCTTCCAGTTCTTCTGATAAGACATGAACGCAGCAAAAGCCACCAGCAATTGGCATGTTGTCATGTTAGCTAGATGTGGGAAATGATGCAGTCAGTATGGCAAAAAGGACACACATGCATCACACACACACACACACACACACACACACACACACACATAGAAACTGATACGCATTGCAGATGTCGAGATTTGAGGTGGTGGCTGGGAGGTGTTCACTTGACATGGGAAATATTAATATCATTACATCAAAAATCATAAGGCAACACGCACACACACACACACACTCACACACACACATGCGCACATACAACTCACACATCTGCACACATGTACAAACACACAGGGAGGAGTTGTATAATCATGCTAGATGATGAATCGGACTGTGCAATCACATGCACATCACCCAGGCACACACACACACACACACACACACACAGGGAGTGAGATGTGCAGCGATTGTGTGTTCATGCTACATGATGACTCGACGGTCTTCTCCTTGGTTACCATGGAAACTGTCTCCTCCTCATTGGCCTTTTCTCCAGACGAGTTTAACTCATGACCTACTTCCTTGAATAACGCGTGTGTGTGTGTGTGTGTGTGTGTGTTTTGACGATGAACAAGAAGACCTAAGGGAGAAGAGCTGAAAGAATAATTTGTATTTGTGTGTGTGTGTGTGTGTGTGAGTTGTTGAAGAATCAGTTCCCCCAATTTTGTCTCCACACTCAAAATGACCAGTGGAAAACAGCAGGTTGGTGTGTGTGTGTGTGTGTGTGTGTGTGTTTCTATGTATATTTCAAATGAACAGGAGACGTTAGGCAGTATCGTCTACACAGTGGAGCTGAAACGTTAGAGTAATCTGTATGTGTGTGTGTGTGTGTGTGTGTGTGTGTGTGTGTGTGTGCGTGTGTGCGTGCGTGTGTGTGTGTGTGTGTGTGTATCAGATGAGCAGGAGACGTCGGGCAGCATCATCTACACGGTGGAGCTGAAGCGGTACGGAGGCCCGCTGGGTATCACCATCTCAGGCACCGAGGAGCCTTTTGACCCCATCACTATATCTGGCCTGACCAAGAGAGGGCTGGCCGAGAGGTACACACACACACACACACACACACACACATTCCTTTTCTAGGAAATCTCGGTTGCCAGTTGGAGCGGTTAACCCTCAGGCGAGCACAGGTGTCGATTTTCTCTGGATTGGCCAATTTTGAGAAATTATAATGTTTTGCTTCTGCAGCTGCTGTAGTTTCGTGCACTACACAAAACAAAGGAAAAAAAAAAAATCAAAAATATATACTTTTACAGTAATTTTCTCAAAATGACATTTTTGAAAATTATTCGTTATGCACGACAAAACACGGCAAAATTTGACATAATGCTTCTTGACAAATATAGCTGGTAATTTGCAAATGCTTTTTTGATAGTCATTTTTTTTTCTGGGGGATTTCACATAAAACAAATAGCAAAAAATAATTTATTTGCCATATGGATAGTATTTTGAAAAACATTTGCAAAAATACACAAAACAAATAAAAAATAAAAAAAATAGTTTAGTTATCCTTCAGAATGAAACAGGGAAATTCATTCTGACTTCATCCACTAAGAAAAAAATGTGTTCCAACTGATACACAACATTGCACATTTTTTATAAAACATTTTCTAATTTCAGTGTGTTAATAACAAAATAAAGTCATAATGCAAAAGTTTGCATCGTGGTATTCAACATATGACGTTTTATTCTGATTGGATGACTGGGTTTTGTTTCTGCGGCTCCGGTATACACACACATACACACACACACACACACACCTACACACACACACACACACACACACACACACACACACACACACAGTGAGAACAGTCTCTCCTTTGGTGGTCAGAATCACAGGCTGTGGCCGGAATGGATCACTATCTGTGTTTTAGGGCACTAAATACATACGTCAGACATTTTTTGTTAGTGTCCAAATCGTAAAATGATATTGTGGAAATATTTTGAGGGCACTACATATTTCCCACAATGCACTGTAATATGTAGTGAACAAGCCTGGTCACTAAAACGGTGAAAGTACCAAAATGCATTGCGAGTCTGTCATCACCTGGCCTTTTTGGTACCAAAAAGATGTCAAGCTATTCTAAAGATGTTTTCTTTTAACTGCCAATTCATAACTAATTATAAATGCACATTTTGTTAAGATAATTTGAGCTCATTAACGCTAACATTAACATTAAAGTCTGTTGTTCAGGAAGGTATTTACCTCTAGCTGCAGGTTATACGGTACAGAGCTTATTGTAAGGTGTTTTTTGTTAATGTCAGCTAGTGAGAATCCAAAACGTGAAGGAAACCGCACACCTGGATTGGTGAAGTGCTGCTGTGTGAAAATAAACAGAAAAAAGAAGCAGCACACAACTCCGATGCAGAGAATATTTATTCACCGACATAAGGTCGGAAAACACCTAGATGGGAACGTCGGTGAATATTTTTTTCTGTTTAATGTCAGCTAGTGACACATATATGGTTGGCTTTGAAGGAATATTGGTAACTTGTCAGATGTTAGCTGAAACATTTGTTTATGCGACTGGTGAACGCAGACGCAGGTTGATGATGAATGATGATGAATTAAGTGTCCGAATTCACTCATTAATCATGTGTGATTTACCGCTAATTAGTGCACTAATAGAGCAGCACTATATAGGGAAATACAAATGAGGGAATAGTGATCCATTCCGGCCACAGCCACAGTTATCTCCTTTGGCAGTAAAGGTCGTGACCCCTCCCCCTATTGGCTGTCCGGGGCTGTGACCTTTAACCTTATTGGTTCTCGGGGTCGAGTCTGACAGCAGCTGAGAATGTGACTGATGGATTTAGAACAAAGAGCGGCTCACTGCCAGAATAACCAGCGGCTTGAGAGATTTCTAAACTGATTTGATTAAATTGCTCACCCTAAAGAGGGTAGAACAGAGAATCCTTAGATTTATTCTAATATTTTTCACTTTACATCAATACACAATATATAATTCCTCCACTGTCCGACCAAATAACCCATGAGACTCAAAACATTAATGTTCTTATGAAGCAGCATCTGCACCTTTTCCCAAACATAAGGCAAATGTGACAATGAATTTTATGAATGCATTTTCGATTCATTTTCAATATAAAGATAATCAGACGCACATTTCTTTAGTTTTTACGTCAAGTTTTTCAGTGGAGGGGGCGGAAGAGCGTGATTTGCATCTAATCTGCATATTTTGGAAAGAATGCTGGCTATCGGAAACTGTCTTTTTTTTTTTCAATGCCCAATACTCCATATGACTGGCTCACCTGTTATTACACTAAATCACTAAAACAAACTCAGGGAGGCGACAGCAGTCAGCGGCACAGTGAGCTCTGCTGCTGAACGCCCTGGTGTTGCCCTACACTCCCATACACACACACACACACACACACACACACACACACACAAGCTCTGACCCTATTTCTTGGCGTTTGTGATGTAATTGTCCTATTTCCCGTTTTCATCTGTTTGCTAAAAGCGCTCCACTGCTCTACATAAATAATTTGACTCAGCTTGACAGGAATACAGGAATACAGGTGATATTAAGAACAAAAACATCATTACATCATGTGTGTAGCTGAGGGGAAAAGGCTTGCACCGACCTAGTTTTGTTTTATTGGTGTTTACTGGTTAACCTTTTTTAACCTGACGAGTTTAAAAGCAAAACAGAAAGATACAGAAAACCTGGAGCTCTCATAAGCACACATGCACTCACATATTATACACAAACACACACACACACACACACACACACACACCAACCTATAGACACACACCATATGATGTTCTTGTGCTAGCATGATTTTCTCTTGTTTCACATATTTTATCTCTTTTTACATCATGCATACGCATTTGTACTAGTGTGTGTGTGTGTGTGTGTGAGAGAGAACACAGCATATGAGTGTGTGTGTGTGTGTGTGTGTGTGTGCCAGATAAGATTACAAGATAACTTGACATTTCTAACAAAGTAGGGCATGTGATAAAGGGCCGTTGCGTACATTTTACAGCAGGTTTTATACAGAAGCCAGTGGTATTGAGATAAAATACAGTGAGTCACCTTGTCCTGAAGGTAAAGGTCAAGTCAACACTGCTGAGTCTTAACACACTGAGGGAATCAGAGCTACAGTATGAAGGCTCCCCCTGTTTTTAAAATAATACTGAATTAAATGTAATAAAGTTGAGATCAAGTCAAGTCAAGTTCATTTATAGTCGTTTGTCACAGCATGTCTCAAAGAATAAAACTACCTAGATCTAATAATAATTATAATAATAATAATAACTTTATTTATATAGCACCTTTAAAAATAGAGTTTACAAAGTGCTTTGACAGACAAAATAAAAGCAGAATACTCAAATCATGAATTTAAAAGGCAATAAAACAATAGTAAACAGGGATTAAATTCATAGGAGGACAGAGGTGGAAAAGAGCAAACATTCAAGTAAATAGTGGTATAATCATAGGATGAAAACCAAAAATAAAATAAAATAATAGAATAAAAGTCAGATAAAATTAAGATAGAGTTAAGATAAAAGATAAAAGACGTAAAAAGACAATAGAAAGACGATAAAAAGATGATAAAAAGCTGATAAAGAGACAATAAAAAGAAGATAAAAAGATGACAGATCACATAACAGCAAGTCTATAAAAATGGGTTTGAAAAAGTGATTTAAAAGAAGTCACTACATTACAGAACTGCATTACATTACATTATGTCAGTCAGCAGATGCTTTTGTCCAAAGCGAGTTACAATAAGTGCATTTTGTCAAAAGTGGCCAAACTGACTGTACGTATATCACAGTCTTCAACAGCTCAGCCTTCAACAGGAATAAGTAACATTTGTAGGATCAGAGAGGTTTTTTTTGTTTTATTAAGATCACAGAACAAAATTATAATACAGTATGCAACAAAATAAAACACAAGGGAGCAAAAGAAAACACAAGACACAGCATGGTGTGTTGGAGAGGCATGTGAAGTCTACCTGACCTACATAGCCGAACCTACCTGGCACCGACCTCAGACCCACAGCGCATACGAGGAAAAACTCAAAAAGAAAACCTTATTAGGAAAAAAATGGGAGAAACCTTAGATGGGCCGAGCCAAAGAGGGTCCCTGACTGGGACGGCTGAGATGGGACAAAGCAGTAAAATGGACAGTAACAGTGAGGTAAGAACAGATGACAGAGAGAAACATGATGCTGTGGAGAGATGGGACAACGGCCAGGAGCCGGGACAGCAGCCGCGCCCGCTGCCAGGTAGAAACAATAAGAGAGGATAAAGGAGAGCGGGCATTTACCTGTATAAACACAGTATTATTCAGTTGTACACACACAGTATTACAATATATCTATAGCACTTTTCGAAACACAGCTACAAAGTGTGAGAGAAAGTCCAAAGACAATAACTACTAAAAGAGAAAAAGTAAAATAACAACAATAAGATGCATCGATAATAGGCAAAAACGGAATAAAAGCAACATAAAAGAGGCAAAAAAAAAGGAGTAAGCAAAGATCCTAAACAGACTTAAAAACGGGAATAAAATGGTGACATAAAAGCAGAATTAAAAGTGTAGCATATTTAAACATCAATATACCATTGTCACATTAATTGTGATATCTTGGTATAATTAACGAAAAATAAATGAGACCCTGGTGGATTTGATTGGTCGCCTCTATCTCACTCCAGTAGTATTGTTAGTTCTAGAGTTTCTCCACATTACGATTACATTTCCCATCAGCCCCGTTGCTTCCTGCCTCCCCCCCACTGAAGAGGATCAACATGATGGAAGTGATTCCTCCATCTTCCTTTCCCTCCTTCCACCATCTGCTGCCAGAAACTCTTTCAGCTTTAGCTCCGTTTGCTCTGGCAGAACAGAACCTCTTCCTGTTTTGTGCCGTAAAGCGATCCAGCAGATTTCATACCGGTGGCACACAATGTAAAAAACAATGTAAAACATCATAAACGTTCATAATCATATGGTCATTAAACCTTACTGTTGATCTAGCTTAGTATTCCTTGTCTTAGCACATCATTAAGGGCACGTCATTAACTTTGTGTGTGTCTTCTTACCTATGCGTGTGTGTGTATGTGTGTGTGTTTTCATGTGTGTCCAGGACAGGGGCTATTCATGTTGGGGATCGTATCCTGGCTATCAACAGCGTCAGTCTTAAAGGCAAGCCGCTGAGTGAAGCCATCCACCTGCTGCAGATGGCTGGAGAGACGGTCACCCTCAAGATAAAGAAACAGTTAGACAGTAAGTATGAAAACTGTTTACAGAGGCTTCACATTTGCGTCACGAATCTCCTAGCAACAACGTCTGGCACCATCATGGAGGTCCACTGGAGAATTTGGCTGTCAAATAAACATTTGCCCTTACAAAAGCCATAAACTAACACGGTTATGCAGTACAGGCACTCTTGTGAATCATGGAAAACAGTTTCTTTAGCTACTAATATGTATCGAGAGCTAGGCAACTGAGGCTAGTGTTGAACCCAAAAGTCTGGACTTGCGGACTTACAGATTTTGTAGTGCATTCCCGTGAAGTCCAGGGGCCGGTTGCACAAAACACCTTAAGTTTTCTCCTTAAGTATGACACTTAAGGCTTAATTTCTCCTTAGCTGAGGGACTTACTTAAGGGTGTTGCACAGAATCCCTTAAAAGGTTTTTCCTTAGTTAAGGAAAAACGTTAAGGCATTTACTGCATTGAAAGAGATTTTACAGCAGTAAAATTCTACAGTTTCCATGGAGACTGTTTGTTTGCTTGCCCTTGCGCTTGTGATACCTGTTATCGCCTCACAAAGTTGGCCTATAGATAGTAAAAAAAATGGCAGAAGAAAAGAAGACAAGAACACCAAATTGGATGGAAGGAGGAGGAAAAGATTATACTTCTGGAGGAATACAATAAAAGAAAGCACAAACTTAAAAGTAGATTTCATCCGCAAATAACATCAAACAGAAAACAACGAATGTAGGAGGAAATTGCAACGAAAATTAATTCAAGAAGTCTGGTGAAGAGGTCCATCCAAGAGGTCTAAAAAAATACGACAACTTCTTCATTTATCTCCATAAACTCGGCCATGTTGCGGTTAAGATAGAGTCAGAGGTACCTTAAGTTTTTTTCCTTACTTTGGTTGCTAAGGTCTTTTGTGCAACGGTTTAACTAACTTTAAGGGACTCCTTAAGTATAAGACCAAGATAAGGAGAAAACCTTAAATACTTAAGTGAACATTTTAAGGAAACCTTAAGGAGAAAACTTAAGGGTGTTTTGTGCAACCGATTTTATTTTAAGGAAACCCGCTACCCTGCAGACTTTTCTAGTGAGGTTTCCCACGGTTCATTGCACTACAGATATGATGATAGAAGACATCAGATGATATATAGGCTCGTCCCATTAGCACCTTTTACGCAGTCTTGCAGCTCTCTTGCAGATTCACACTGAATAACATCAGACTATGTTAAACCATAGTCTGCAAGTCTGTAGTACGCACATTTGGATTCTGCCATAGACGCAGCTAACTAACATCAGTCCAACTAGTAAGACAGGACTTGGCAGTTCTGACTACTACTGCTTAACTACCACTTGGAAACTGCAAACATCACCTACTGTGTTTTCAGTTGGCACAATAGCAGTATTGTTTCGCACTCTCTCAATAGCCTCAGTTGCATCTGTTTCTGGGTGAATCCAGTATTCCTTCCAGTACTGGGAGTCGAAAATAACCGACAAAGAAGAGTCATGAGAGTGGAGCGGGCCAGATGGCAGCCAGACGCCTCGCACTAAAAGAGTGGTACCTGAAAAAAGACAACCTTTTGCATTTATGAGACATTTGAAAAGACAGAGAGACAGGAAAAATTGGGTGAGAAAGAGGGGGATGAATTGTGACAAAGGTCCCATGCAGGCCAGATTCAGATCCAGGACGTCGCAGTTACATGGTACGCACCTTAGCCAACTGAGCCACCAGGACGCCCCAAACCGGACAACCTGGTCCGAAAACAGGCTTATTGTCTCAAGATTGCTTCTCTTGTCGGATGATCATTTCATGAAATCTTTTCTCTCCTAGATGCAGAGGACAGGAAGACGGTGGATGCAGAGGACACAACGGAGAACGACCTCAGTGACCCAGAAGAGGACGACTTGACGGACAGCCAGCAGACCAATAAGCTGTCGGAGCTTTACTCCACGACCATCCCCAGCGTCGACTCGGCCATGGAGTCATGGGACGGCTCAGGGCTGGACGCCGGCTACGGCAGCCAGGGTAAGCCTCGGATTAGCACACACAGACGGTCAAAGGTGCGATGCAAGGTGCACTGCAAAACATATCCATATTAACAAGTCATCGGGTTTAGCATGGGCTGTTAATGTTATTTTTAAAACACGTGAAGAAATCTGCCAGGGGAGTGAGATAGTTTCACTCATTTTCAATGCAAATTCTTGACATTACCTTGGAGATGTGGAGTAATCTGCCTTCAATACACTGTATATACATTTTGAAAAATTAGAAGTGCTGCCTGAACACTCAGTGTTTCAAGAATACTGATAAATCTATCCTCAAAACCATAATATTGTTGTAAGGAAAGGTCTCAAGATGATTCATAACTTCAGTAGTAACCCATACAATACTTTTACTTTCTCCATTTTGTAAGAACATATGTTATTATTTTTTTTTTAAATGGTGGCTGTGTCATTTTAGAAAGAAACTTTTCTTTTGAGTTATTCTGCAGCTGAGTCCACTGAGACAGATCCACTGTACATTTGGTGTAAATTTGTACATTTCTACATTTTAGAGGAAAAGAATTACCTGAAGTTCATCGCTTCTAAAATGTAGAGGATCCAGTCTGTACAAGTCTGTATTTTGTCAACCAAAGACTTAAAATGAGATATCCACCATTTAAAAAAAGACGGACCTACTCTTACAAAATGATAGCTGGTACATAATTCATGCAAATTCTTGTAATTTTTTGATAGTACGTATATTAAGCCCTTGATTGACCAAAATAATATCACTCAAAGATCAGATTCTCTCTCTCAAACATTGAATGATGCACCACGGGATTTCTTTTCCAAAATGAATACACCTATAACGCATTTTGAAATAAACACTTGAGGCAGTTTCCCCCACTCCTGCTGCAGGAACCTACAGCCACCAGGCGGCGGGGATCGCCCTCCACCCCCACGAGTGGCGCAGCGCCAAGCAGCAGCGCAGCACCACGCCCCCTCCTGGACGCCGGAAGAACTACCCCTTCAGCGACGGGGGCTTCAGCGAGGACGACTGGGACAAACCGCCAGGGTGAGGACTGGACTCTGGACTGGCTGCGTTTTCACTTAAAGCAGTGGTTCTCAACATGGGGTCCGGGGACCACCAGGGCTCCTTGAGGGGGTTCCAGGGGGGCCCCAGCAAATTGATGAATTGTTAAACTTCAGCATTATTTCATTTACAAGAGGTTAACACAATTATGTAGATGACTGTTTTGATCATAGTTTCACTGTTATCTCTCTACCTACAATACCTACAATACAGACATGGAATTCTGGACAAAATCATATCTAGCAATAAAAATATGCTCAGATTTGGGCCAAAATTTCATCAAATGGGGGTCCTTGCCTCTAATGTGAACAAAATTAGGGGTCCTTGATATGAAAAAGGTTGAGAATCACTGACTTAAAGGTTCAAACACACTGGATACAAGAACTGAAACAAGTCATCTGATGCTGCGAATTAGACGCTTGATGACATGGCAAGCAGCAGATCTGAAACGTCAGCAGCACTGGCATCTATATTTCACCACCGCCACAGATAATGTTACCAGATCATATTTTCTATTCCATGGGTAACTTTACTAGATCATATTTTCTATTTCTTGAGTAATGTTACTAGATCATATTTCTATTCCAGTCTGCTTCTAATGTTTGGAGACTAGGTGATAGACCGACTAGACTAGACTAGACAGTGTTCATGTTTTGTTCATACATTTGGACAATTCTATGTTACTAACCAAATTATCAGTTTAGACTGAAGTTGTTACATTATCTTGTAAGTATTTCTGCCTCAAAATAGATCTATGGTCACCATGGGACAATTCCAAGTCAAAAATTGAAGCAGACACAAATCTAGGCGTTTAACAAGCTTTTAGTGCATTGCTGGGTCATTGTTAATATTTGGTGAATTTGAATATGCGTGCATCTGATGCCTTCTGTGCGTTTATGCCTGAAGAGCATTTTTCACTGCACAAAATTAGTGGCAGCAGTTCATCTCAAATGCAGATGGACAGATGGACATTTCTGCGTAGCAACTACCACATATGAACGGTAATCTTACAGTAATCGCACAAGCAGAATCTGAACATGTTGTCCTGGCTGGACATGCACAGAACAAGGGTGTGTAGGCCTAAAAAGTCCAGTGAAGACTAGATGCCAGCAGTAATCTTAATGATACACTTTGTTTATCAATGTATTTTCAAACTATGGTTTATTTTCTACCTGCAAATATTTTAGCAGTTAAGTTAAGTAAAAATAATAAGTTGCATTTGATTCCCTGGAAATTTGTGTTGGTGAGACTGACTGAGTATCTGGAGTATCTGTGTGTGTGTGTGTGTGTGTGTGTGTGTGCGTGCGTGTGTGTTTGTGTGTGTGTGTGTGTGTGTGTGTGTGTGTGTGTGTGTACTTGGAGCCTTTCAGCTTGGCAGACACCGCCCTGAACATGTCAGAACACTAATCCTGCCACAATCTCTTAATGCAAACTAGACCAACTGGGCGTAAAATTGCAAGATTTTAAATACTCTGTGGGTTTTGCAATAGCTGAAAGGTTATAATAAAGGTAATAATAATAACACATTTGCTACATGAAGAACCAAACATACCGTAAAACTTCAATTAATAGCCCGGGCTTTTATTTGCTTCAAACACTGAACTCAACCGGCCTATATTTGGGACAGGCATCTATATGGGACAGGCCTTTAATTCCTTTCGCACAAAACTTCTTGCTCAGCAAAGATGGGAAATACTATCGAATTGTTTATTTAAACCAGTATGAATATTACTTATATGAAAAATTAGGCTATTGAATAAAATATCAATTACAAATCACTCATTTGATCTCGCTCCGAGAGAGAGTGAGAGAGTGAGAGAGAGAGAGAAGCGCTGGTCGACCAAGCTAGAAAGTGAATGAAGAGAGGGAGTAGTGGTAGCGAGAAAGCCGGTGAATCAGAGAAATAAAACGTTATTTTCTGATTGTTTCACAAGCCGAAAAAAGATTAACGGAGAAATGTCTTGCTGCTGCTTCTCCTCAGTTTTGTTCAGCAAATTTGACAACTGACAGCTTGAATTTCAGGTCGTAGACTACTTTTTTCTCTGTGCCTCCATGGCGATCAACAAATGTAACTGACGTTTGAGTGCAAGTAAAAAAAAAAACTGCTTCGCAGCATCAATGGCAACCGGCTTCTAATTGAGACCGGCCTTTATTTGTCAAAACGTGTAGCCACACCCAGCCAGTAAAAGGGACTCAGCGTTTAATTGGGACTCGGCTTTTAATTGAAGTTTTATGGTAGTTTTTGCCAGCCAAGCATGGTTGTAGGTTCAGGTCATGTCACAATATGGACATATGTAGAACAACAGATTACCAGAGAACAGATTACCAGGAACTTGGCATTTTACATATAAAGTGACTTTAATTTTAAAGTATAATAAAAAAAAAAACATAACATTTACTCTTAGTTGTTGACAATGCTGCCATGCACTCTGCCCCCTAAAACGACACATCTTGAAAACTTTGGGATCAAAGAAAAGCCCAACATAGAGCAGTCACATAAATTATACTTTCATCTCTTTAACCTGCAGTTATAGATCTACTTAAATATTAATTATCGGTAAATATATATGGAAATTTGGCTAAATCAATACTAATTTAAAGGATACGGCTGGTGTTTTAAATACATTTCTTATCGTCAACAAATCCTATGAGAATAATAAAATCAACAATGCGTTTGCTCTACTCCCGTTACTTTCTGACTTCCCACGCTCCCTTTTTAGCCTTCAAACCGGAAGTCACTGGCTCCAATTGTAAGCTAAAAACCTTGAAATACAGCTCACAAAGACTTAGTTTACATTTAAAAAATCGCTAACTGTTATCATGAAAAGTCAGGCTATTGTAGTTATTACCAAATCAAATTGAAATGGTAACAAATTCTTCAGTACGCCGGGGACTATTTTCGGTGCTACGGAACTACTTTCCTGAGATGGAAACATGTTTATGGTCGGCTTATTAAGTTGTTTGAGGAAAAAGTCGGCCGGTCCGATGCATCGCAATGATGAAATATGCTGCCCAGAGCAACGGCATGGCTCTTTGACGTGTGATGTTGGTTGATTAGATAGTTGCTGTTGTTACGCATGGATTTACACAAAACTTGGTATGAAGGTTGGTTATGGACCAAGGAAGAACTGATTAACTTTTCATGTCAATTGGCCAAAAGGGGGCATGGTGTTGGGCATGGCATATAACCAAAAGGTGGTTGTCAGACATGGTGGAGGTCTTTGCCCTACTGAGCACATTTTCTAGTTTATTACATGTAGCCTACTGTACTAGCACTGCTACTAGTCCATGTATCAATATAGATCAACACTAGTGGAGCCACATCAAACTACAGCAGCTATGTATTTGTGTGTGCGTGTGCGTGTGTGTGTGTGTGTGTGTGATGAGTCAAGAGGTTAAGCCGTTTGAGGATAGCAACATTCAGTGGAGTTATATAATACTGAACTGGGAGGGTGAGAGAGAAAGAGAGGAGGAGGTGAGAGAGAGAAAGAGAGAATGAAACAGTGAGAGACGGTGAGAGAAAATCATCTGCAATCATCTGTTCAGCGTCAAAAGATTACTCATGTTGGATTTAATCACAAACTAATAGTCTGGTCCAGTGTTGATCCTGCACTAGCTTCACATCTTCCTTATTGATTATGCCATGTCATTGCTAATGCATGTAAATAAATCAGGCATTTCTGACTTGTTGTAGAGACCCCAAATACCATTACTAATCTGTTTATTTTACAAAGTCTCTTAGTTTGTCAGATAACTATTTTAGTGTCAAAAAAGTCCCATGGTTTAGAGAAAATACACATAGTTTAGATAACACACCCAGCTGGGAGCAGCCAAGAGGCAGCTCTGCTATTTCATAAAGCTACAGTGCAAAAAATGTTCATCTTCACAAGTGATATTATTGTCTTTTGAGGCTTAAAATGTTATTTAAAACTGCCAATGGGTTGAGATCATTTCAGTTGTTTCCAATGCAGGTTTGTTTGTTTCATTTCATTCATTTGTGTACCAGGTTTGGTAACCAGCAGCCAGACGGCGTTCTGTTGGATCCAGACGACAGTTTCTGGTGTCAGGCTCTCGAGGATCTGGAGACCTGTGGCCAATCAGAACTACTCAGAGAGATAGAGGTCAGTTAGCCTGTTAGCATTCACCATTGGCTTACACTGCATCCTTAGCATTAGCATCACTCATCAAATAGGGTCAATTAGTATGTTACAATGTGACTTACAATGACCTGTTTGCATTTGCATCACTCATTGAAACAAGTAAATTAGCACATTAACCTCAACCACTGACATATACTGGCTCGTTAGCATTAGCATTACTCATCAAACTAGGTACGTTTGTATGCTAACCACAACAATTGACTTACACTGGCTTTTTAGCGTTGGTATCACTTGTTGAAACAAGTAAATTAGCATTTTGGCTGAATCATTGACTTACACTAACCCCTAACTCATTAGCATTATCATCACCTGTCAAGGTCAGGTGAATTAGCATGAATTGTTGTAACACCTATCCTCTATTTACAATGGTTAGCATTAGCTTAAGTCGGAGGATGTGAATTATAGCAGCATGTTCACATCACCCAGAGATTGAGGTGAGATAAAGATGTGTGTGCGTGTGTGTGTGTGTGTGTGTGTGTGTGTGTGCAGGCATCCATTATGACAGGTACAGCCATCAGTCTGGGTGTAGACGGAGTCAGCAAGCCTCCTGTTGAGCCCATACTGAGTCACGGCAGGATGAGCCCGCTACGGAGGAACTCTCTCCTGCACCAGGGGAACCTCCTCCACCAGGGGACCCACCTCCACCAGGGGGCCCACCTGCACGAGGAGGCCCACCTCCATCAGGAGGCCCAACTACTCCAAGGTAATTCAGTGGTGCATTTTACAGAACCAGGGCTGGTGGTTACTTGACCCCTGTAACTGCCAGGTAATGTTATAATTGATAATTGATTGATTGTTATAATTGATCAAAATGTAAACTGTCCCTCTAAATGAGTTAAAAATGTAAACTTGTTAATAAATGTAAATCTGTGTAAATAATGTATTATATTATCAGAAAAAAAAATCGATATCAGGCTGAAAATGTTACATCATCCGGCATTCTGTTACATTACAAGTTTTTACAGTAATACATTTTAACCCTTTTAGAGTGTCATTTTATTACATTTTGACAAAATATGCCATTATGTCATCAGGTGCCCCTCCTCAAGTCAAATGTCTGAAACAGGAAGATGTGATGCTGAGGAGTCTGAAACCTTCTTAAATCATCCAGTTTACTTTGTGGAACTAAACTTTACAGAAGATGCAGCCAGTGTTTTCTACTGCCCGCTTAATGAAATACTATCGCACATATCTCATTTTGAAACCAAACTCTTCCATTCCACCCAGACGCCCACCTGCACCAGGAGGCCCACCTGCACCACGAGGCCCACCTGCTCGAGGACGCCCACCTGCACCAGGACGCCCACATGCACCCGGGGGCCCACCTGCGCCAGGAGACCCGGTCCCCTCTGCTGCACCAGGAGCCCAAGCCCAAGGCGTCGCTGCGGGTGTCGGAGCGGACGTGGGAGTCCCGCCGGATCAAAGAGGAGATGCAGGAGATTCTGTCGCCGACGCCGCTGGAGCTGCACAAGGTGAGCTGGGACATCTGTCTGTCCACAGCCTCTGCTGTAGTGTGGGGTGAGGATGAGGGTTTAAGATTAGAGTTAGGTTAGGATAAAGGTTAAGTTTAGTTTAGGGTTTGGGCTTTTTGTTAAGGGTTAAGATTAGATTTAGGATTAGGTTTAGGCTAGGCAGGAAAACTTAAAACTTAAAATATGTCTCTTTAGCTTAGCGGTCCTAGCTGTCCTTTACTCTTTGCTTATATACATTGTTTATTTTCTTCTTTTTATTTTGAATGTTTCTATTTTGAATGTTCCCATCCTAATCTTATTTTTATGATCTCTCTTTTCTAGTTGTTTTATTCCATTGCATTTTTTATCTGTGTTGTGAAGCACTTTGAGCTGCATTTGCTAGCAAGATTGAATGATTGATTGATTGATTAATTGACTTATTGATTGATAGGCTTGTAGTTGAAAGGCTTAAGGTTAGCTTTAAGGGATTCAGTGGTTAATGAAGGTCCTCACAAGTATAATTAAACAAGTGTGTGTATGTTTCTGTATGCATTTCTCTCTCTCCCCCTCTCTCTACTGTTCACATTGCGTTGTGTGTGTGTGTGTGTGTGTGTGTGTGTGTGTGTGTGTGTGTGTGTGTGTGTGTGTGTGTGTGTGTGTGTGTGTGGTTTAATCCGAGGGTATTATGTAATATAGTATAGAATGTCCTGTTGTGCCGCCGGCTCCTGTCTTCAGCCTACTGTGGATTTACAACTTTTACAGTCCAGGACCGAATGAGAAACACAGTCACTCAACCAGAGAGAAGAAAAATACTCTAAAACGTGCTAAATCCTTTTTTATTGATGGCCACATCGGTACAAAATGTTCCACCATGAGCCTTTATGTGATGTCGTCTTGTTAAAAAATTGCTTGAGCTGAGGCTAAATCTTGCCTTGTTTTTCATTTTTTGTAAGTTAACCCACAGTTGTTGGCAGAACACCTTGACAACTACAGTA